>NC_142502.1:148516250-148697500 GCF_057876585.1 Rhinolophus sinicus | reverse complement strand
TCAGGTCCTCTATCATCTTCATAGACATCTTCTCAAGAGTAGAAGACTAAGTTAATAAAAAGGCCATTCTATTTGTTAATATAGGAAGACCTTAGATAAATGAGGTTATCTGTAACTTGCCTGCAGCTCACCTCCTCCCATCCGCTCCATTGGATATGCAGTGGTTTGCACTGGTGCTCTGGACAAGACTCTGCCTCTCTCCATCACTGCGGTCACACCCTAGCCCTAGTTACCTTCCTGTCTCATCTCTCTCCCCTACACGACTGCAATAGCCTGCTCACCAGTCTCCCTGCTGCCACTCTTGCCACCTTCCATCCCATGATCCAATCAGAAGCGAGTGTTCTTATGATTTAAAAACATAAATCATATCACTTTCCTATATGAAATGCTAAAGAGCTGCTGCACTGGACTTCAGTCAGCTCTGGCTACCTCATCCCTATAGTTGAGTAACTTTCCACATTCGGAGACCTACCATTTCAAGGTGGATAGAAAAAAAAAAAAAAAATTGCATTCCCAGACTGTCTTGCGCTGGGGGACAGGCGCATAACTAGGAGTCCACCTATCAAAACACGTGTCAAAGACACGGTTTGGGGGCTGAACAATATAAGAAAGAGCTCCACACGGTGACTGATCACTGACAAGCACAGCAGTGGGAAGGCCTGGTTCTCTGAGAGCAAACGCAGGCGGACTTCTGGCATTTAGACCCAAGCATTGTTGGTGTCAAGAGGAAAAGGAGTTTTCACTACAGCAGTCTCCTGTGTGACTGCATGTGGATTCTAATGGCACGGCTGCAGAGCAAGGCTCCTTAGCCTCCCAAAGTTCTACAAACAGTATCACCTTTAGATTTGGGCAAATGAGACTGCTGTGTCAAGCCCTGAATCTCAGGGACTCCCCTGATTTGGAAGATACCTTTCATCATGACTACCAAAAAAAACAATTCAGGTAAAAATAAAATATGAAATAAAAGACATACAAAATAATATTACCTTATTTGTACAGGATATGGAAATGTCTGAATATACTTAATTAAGCAGCCAGTTGTCTGGATTACATGGGATAGTCCCTTATTCAAATAGCTCCAGATTCATATATAGTTAAAAATCACAGGGAAAAAAAAAATCTGCATTCATCCTATATGTCCAATTTGTGTTATCTAATTGGGAAAGTGTTCATAGATTAGATGTATCACTTATTGTTAACTGTCATGCATCACTTGAGATAAAGTATTTGCCTAGGACCCTTATACCCTAGGAGCAGCCCTGATGAAGAGCTACCTAGCATCTTTTAAAAACATCCTTTTTCTGTGTAAAGTAGCAGTTGACAACACAGGATCTAGATTGATAACACTACACTAGAATGAAATCCAAACTCCCTAATATAGCCCTCAAAGACCACAGAAGCTAGTACATTCTTAAGTTTTAGATTCTTTTAATCTCATCCATCCATTCATTCACTCATTCATTCATTCATTTACCAAGAATATATTAAATACCATGTGCCAAATAACCTAAAAGCTGGGAGTACCACAGTTAACAAAACAGACACCATTTATAGTCTCACAAACTTTACGTTGTAGGGAGAAAGAAAGTGAATGAAGCAATGAGAAAATGATAGATAGAGATAACAGGAAAAAGATAAAAATGGGACTCAGGGAGTACTTTAGATTGGGTGGTAAGATATGAAAAATGACAAGGAGGCAGAAAACTGAATGATGGGCAGGAACCAGTCATATGAAGAGCTTGAGGAAAAGCGTTCTAGGCAAAGGAAACAGAACACACAAAGGCCCAGAGGAAAGAGCAAGACTTCTTTGTCCAAAGAACATAAAAATAATTGTGTTGCTGGAGTAGAGAGAAAAAAGGAGAGAGTAGGAAATCAGGTCAAAGAGAGAGGTAAGAACTATCCTTTTACATATTTGTTCCCAAAACTAAGTGGATCAATTCCTGGTTGTATTATAATTAGAGCCATCATTTAGAATCAATTTCATTCTTTGTGCTCCGGGGGTCAGTGCCCTCCAAACATCTGAAAAATTCCCAGATTCAAGTAATAATGATACATTCTTGATTTTATGTTGTCTGCTCTTCGTCGTGTCAAAAGCTGTTATGATCAGCTTTCTGAAGGTCTTTTTCTTCTCTCAGCTTGTTCTCATGAAGCAAGTTTGGACCCTGGAGTTTTTCATTTCTACCAACTTCCCTTAGAGGACCGTGGGCCTCAGAACCTACTCAAGCCAGGACCATTGTTCGTAAGAGTGTGGAGAGCCAACTCTAAAACCAGCCATGGGATGTTGCCCTGTAAACACATGGTGGGGATAACCAGTTTCAAGTACTGGAAACAGGGGCATGAATAAGAGCCCCCTTATCCATGACCCCGCCCCCGCCATGCTTCCTCTTTCCTCTCCATATCTACATAAAGGATTCAAGAGGAAAAAGTATTCAAGGTAACTCTGGTTCATACCAAGTTCAAAAGCTCTGTTCTGTCCTTTGTTTTAGATCATTCATTCCCTTAACTTCCATTTTTTTGTTTTGTTTTGTTTTTTAAATGTGAATTAAACACTTGCTATGTACCAGGGATTATATTAAATACAGGTACAGAGTGGTGAACAAAACAGACCTGGTTCCTTCCTTTGTGGAGCTTATGTTCAGAAGAAAATATTGAATAATTACACAAATAAATATTCAATAATAAAGGGGAATACGATTATGAAGAAAAAACAGACTGTTTGGAGAGTCTGTTGGTGGCAGTCATTGCAGAGGGACAGTACTTTACTCAGCCTTCCTAAGCATGACCAGGCTTCGGTTTCCAGTTACCAGCTCTGACTGTGTAACCCCAGCTACTTTTGTAGCCTTGAGGTGGTTTTAGCAATACCATTCTGTACATCATTCAGGTTCACTCCAGTGGGTGGCTTAGTGAGGATTCATGTGGAATTCTATAAAGACAGTATAGAATTCCATAGAGTTCCCTGACTCCTCAGAAGGTGTTCTCTCTGGAGGACAATATCTATTCCATATGATACTGCTTTCTAAATTTTTTTTCAAAATCATTTACTAGGCTTAAGTAAACACATTCTCACTGGCCAAATTTACACCTATAAGTCTACAGACCATATTTGCAACATACGTGGGCAAGAAAACAAATAGAACATTTTTTGGTTACTATGAAAACGACAAAGTAAGAAAATCGGTGACTGTCAAGGTACAACAAAATCTTGGCAATCTGCAAGGGGAAAATCTTGAAACAGTCACCATTGTTAGAAATGACAGAGCCCTGCTCAACATATTTTAAGAGGTAACACAAGGTCATTTGATTTGTATTAAGTGGTTCAGTTTATTTAGACTTATTGCTCAGAGCCAGTTGTTTTGATTCCTCTACTTTGGAAATGAGATTGTTTTGCCTTCTTCTCCCACAATTCCTGCTTACTTTTTCCTGTTTTCTTCCTCTTCCAATACCCTTTCCATTTACCCTTCTCCTCCCACTACCTTTCACTTTGTTTCTCTCTTCTTTTGTTACCATCCACCAGTCTCCTCATGGCCCAAGTTATTTTGCTTTCCTTTCCATCTCAACATTTCAAAATATATGTTCATACTCATATCTTTTTCATGGATGAACTAGGAAGTAAATATAAAAGGCCATTACTTAATAATGAATATCATGAGAAAAAATAATCAGCATAAAATAAAACATTGCCAAAAATGCACATCTAAATCCTTTTTTAAAACAACACAAATTTTGATCAAAAAGATAGTTCTTTATGAAATATGAAAAGCAGACTTTGGAAAAATGAGCTTCATAGAAATAATGCTCACAAAAGAAGATCCATTAAAATCTTTAAAAATTGTTATAGACACAAAACTGATTGATAAATCAAATCTTCACTGTAAAATTTAAATGGAAAAAGAATTGATTTTGATGAAAACAATTTCAATAAAATGAACATTAGAATGAAAAGAATCGAAAATGATTAGGCTGGTTCTTATAGAAAATTGATCAATGAATTAAATTTGCTGGATGGAATGCATTCCCTAAAACTTTTTCTCCACAAAAGTTAATCAATACCGACAAAATTCCGATTTGAATGTGCTTACTCCAAATGGTATATCTCAATGTCCTTAGGATCAAAGTGGTAGAGTCAACATGGCAGTGTCAAACGTTCTGTATCCATCCCAAGGATTGACCTGGAGGGAAGGTAACTATTTTAGCCCATAGTAGCAAAAATTTTAACCTTAAAATCCTAAAGAGATCCAAATAGTCTAAAAGAGAATTTGTTGTTATACAGGAGAAAGCCAAATCCTGGGCACTTGGTAGACCTTCAGTTTTCTCAAGATAGAGACACATTGGCTGTGGAAGCAACTGAATAATTCTACCCACCATCCTTCTCACCTGGAATTATTCCTTTTTTCTCTCTACATACAGGATCATCTGCCTTGCTCACTATTGTCTCTCTAACACCACCACTATGCCTGGCACATAGTAGGTGCTAGATAAACACTGAATGAATTAATTAATTACAGGCCTTCTGCTCAACAGTATTTTAAAGATACAAGCCAACCCACCTCTGAAAAATACATGAGAATAAATTATCAAAATTCAGTTCCCGGTGCTACTGCTTGCTAGGTCTATGACCTAGACATTTACCCCATCTATGTCCCAGTTTCCTTAACTATAAAATGAGAGTAAGAGGTGTAACAGCTCCATAGGTTTAATTGAGAGGATTAAGTGGGAAAATCTGCATAAAGTACTAAGAAAAGAGCCTGACACTTAGTAAGAGCTCACCAAGTGTTATCTATTGATATTATTATCACTACTATTATCTTCACCTTTAAATACAACTGACAATAAAAGTCAAATTGCCACCCTTTAAAAAAAAAAAAAAAAAGATTTTATTGGGGAAGGGGAACAGGACTTTATTGGGGAACAGTGTGTACTTCCAGGCTTTTTTCCAAGTCAAATTGTTGTCCTTTCAATCTTAGTTGTGGAGAGTGCCATTCAGCTTCAAGTTGTTGTCCTTTCAGTCTTAGTTGTGGAGGGCGCAGCTCAGCTCCAGGTCCAGTCGCCATTGTTACTTGCAGGGGGGCGGAGCCCACCATCCCTTGTGGGACTTGAGGAATTGAACTGGCAACCTTGTGGTTGAGAGCCCACTGGCCCATGTGGGAATCGAACCAGCAGCCTTCAGAGTTAGGAGCATGGAGCTCTAACCGCCTGAGCCACCGGGCCGGCCCCCTAAATTGCCACCCTTTTTAAACACTATATTTATGAGAAAAGATAACAACATCGAAAGGAATAAACCTCACTTGGCATAACAAATAATTATTTACCTAGTGGCAAGTGGCAATTTCCTGAGATTATTAAGGGGTCAATCAGTACAGATTCTGCCCAATCTCTTTCAACTTTGCATAGCAGCTACTATATGACTGAATGGTGATCACTGATTTTAATAGTAATAAGTGCTATTATAAGGATAATCATGTAAAACTATAAAATTCTGAAGTGCTTGTGAAGCCAGTCTAAAAGTACACTTAAGAGGCTTTAATGTGTCCTAATTACTTGAGACAGTGTCATCATTTTCACATGATTAAAGAAACTGGGTACAGAGTACTCTTCTTGAGCCTGAAAGGTCTTAGTTCAAATCCTAGCCTTGCTACTGACTTGCACTGACCTTGGACAAACCCTGTAACTTCCTGGACTATTTGGGCTACTCTAAAATGACAGAAGCAATCCCTATCTTAAGAAATTCACTAGGATTTTATGAAGCTCAAGTAGTAAATTGTGCATGTGGGTGGAAACTGAGAGGACCTCAGGCATTGTTTTGTAAATGAAGAAAATGAGGTCCAACAAAGATACTTGATTTAGTAAATGCCACACTGCTAGTTTTCAAGAGGCTGGATCTTGTTAAAAAAAAAGAAAAAAGAAAAAAGAAAAAAAACTTCCTAAAGAAAACATCTATAAATCAAGCCATTTTGAGGAACTCTTAACTAAATTAAGTGTTGAATGAATCAAAACACAATTTCTCTTGTCTATTTGGAAAAAAAATTAGTTTTAATTCTAAAGAAGTGCATTATTGTTCTTTCTTTGCAACTATGTTGATCAGTGACACATAGGGTGTTCTCAGTGATGTTTAATTATAATGTGTTAAGAACATGTACCTAGAGAACAACATGAGTAACCATAATGATGTGGATGTAATGTAATAAAGAGAACTGCAACAGTGCCAAGGACTAAGTTAGGCATTTCAGTTAGGCATTCATTACACTCTCTTGCTTATTCTCACAACAGTATACTCTCTGGCATCTGTATGCATTATGTATTTTATAGATGAAGACACAGACGTTCAGAAAAGTTCAGCAATTTGTTCAAGGTGATGCAGAGATAGTGACAGAGCTATTGGTTTAAACTCCTGGTTTGGTCTGATGTCAGAGCAGCTCAGTTTCTTTTGCACTAGACTTCTTCTGGAACACCTGTGCAGTGTTGATTATCCGAAGCCTGCCTTTTCTTAGGTGCATTTTCCTATCAAATACAGGCCAGGCAAGACCATGAGCTCAGGTGCTACCTCTTTCCCTCACTCTTCTCATTCTCTTCAAATCCTGGAGTTCCACAAACCGGTATAATTCACTGAACACACGTTCGGTGCAGAGTGATGTGCTGGGGTCACCTGGCCAGAGCTGTGTGCTTGCTCTGCACAAGAGCCAGCTGTCCTCCCTCTTTGACGTGCCCTCCCTCCATGTGCACAAGGACAGCCAAAATGGAGGCAACTTGCTCATAAATGCAAAATAGGAAGCACATCCTCCAACTCATTTCCTGTCCTACAACTTGGTACCCACATATCTGTGAAAGGACATCAAGTGCCACTTCCAGGGCTCACCAGATGTAAGTGTTTTAGATGCCAACAGATTCCACTGGGCAAGGGCTGCATATGTGTTGGGGTCTGTCACCTAATGCCGTGGAGACTGAGTTTCCCCAAACAACACAGGCTGGTATAGTGCCCCCAGACCCTCTGTTCACTGGAGGACTACTGTGCAAGGGGACTTGTTGGACTCCCTGAGCATCTGCTCCACAGCCCAGTCAATGGAGCAGTGGCAAGTATCTGCACTCCCTAGCTCTCTTTCGCTCCCTTTTATTGTACAGGTGTTCTGTTCTGGCAGAGAAATGTTAACCAGCCCTAACACAAACAAATTCTGAGGTTAAAAAAAAAGCAGGAAGAAAATCTACAAGAGTTCTTATGTCAATGGCCAAATGGGCTGGATTGGAGGAGGTGGAAAATGCCATCATGGGAGCTGTGCCCACTGTAATATTTTGGTGTTTCACTGGCAGGGGTAAAAGTAAAGTCCAAACGATGTAGCTTTGTTGCCTGCTTTTTCACACAGAGACTGCTTTTCCAAGTAAAGAAAATGTTGACCAAAGAAAATAAAGGAAAAGACTGTCTCATTCTTTACCAACACAAAATGTGTAGCATTGTTCTAATTGAAGCAATATGCTTCCGAGGGTGGAGCAGTGTGGTAATAAAGCAACCTATTTTTGTGACTTGGCTTTACCTTTGGGCCTTCTCACATAACCTAGGTGGACAGTTGCAACACAGCAAAGAATACTATAGCCTCATTGTTATGCACCCCCCTTTTAGACTCTCTCTTTAACCCACACAATGACACTGTGTCTTTCCGGCCACAGTATCATTATTGTTCAATGGACATAAAGGCTGGTAAAGAGAAGAAAACTATGGCTTGGAAAAGTAAACTTTAATAGTGACCGAATATAGAGAGACAGTTTAAGATTATTCCAGAAAATAAAGACATGGGGAAAAGAAAAATCGGTCAGTCCTTAGACGTTATTAAATTAAACAGAACTCAATGTGGGGAGAGAGGCCTGCAGGACCCAAGAGTATGCCCTGTGTGGTAGGGACAGGATATAAGTACACAGCCCTTGCTATTCCTGTTCGCCTCCCAAGTTTTGAGGACTACAATGATGACTGTACAAGATACACAGACGTTTCCTCTAAGGCAACTAAACCCACAGCAGCCTTCTCAGTTCTTACTAATTACTATTTACCTAACTATCAGTGGTACCCATCACTCTCCTCAAGAAAGGATGCTCTTTCCATGGCAACTTTTATGTGGATGTTTGATGGAAGTGGTGCCAGATATCACATCAGTCCCTGGAAGAAAGGTTCTCTTCTACAGAACTTTCTATTCAAGAAGATTAAGAAATCACATTGTTTTCTTTTTCTTTCTTTCTTCTTTTCTTTTCTTTTTTTTTTTTTTTTTTTTTTTTTTTTTTTGCATACACTTAAGTATGTACTCTTTGCCTAGCACTGGTAATAACTAAGAATACAAATATGAAAGTAACCTGTTTTCTTCTGAATTCCTCACTTCTTTACAGCCTTTCCTAAAAGCTGTCTTAGTCTAAAGTACTGCTTAGCTGAAACTATTTTGCTCCTCCTGGGTCCCCTAAATGAAAAATCTGGGAGAAATTCCTGTATGGTACAAGAATTAAAACAAGTCTATTTCTGAGCAATTGGTTTGTATTTGTATTATAGACACTGTGAACCATGTAACTGACCAGTTAGTTTCCCCCTTTCCTGTGATGCTTAGGGAAAAATGTTAGCCCACCAGAAGCCAGAAGAAAAGTCATTATGATTTGAATTTTCTGAAGCTTATACCATGATCATTTTATCACACTTTACATTCCTTTTTTGACTTCCTTCCTTTCTTTTTTCTCTGTATTTTAAAATGTATCATGTTGTTATATGTTATGTATCTATGTGAGCTGACTTGATTTCTAGCACACAGTGGGGTCTAAAAATATAAATAAACAAACAAATAGGTGTTTTCCCCAAACCCTATTTCCAGAGGCTCTCGTTACAAAACAATTATTTGTCTTTGGATGGCAAAGGCAGAAATAACCAAGTGACAAGGAGAATAAACAGATCAGATTTTCAGCAGCTGTCCATGAAGACATGGAGCAACAGATGTCAGCAAACCATGAAGCAGCCCCATCATCTCATACACAGTGGAGCCAGGCCCATTTGGGGGAAACACTCTGATGTTTCCCAGATTTTAAAACAAAACTGATTAAGTAATTTTTAAATTTAAACCCTAAACTTTTCAATGTGCACTCTATCTACTCAATCCAGCGTTTTTTGTTCATTGACTATTTCCAACTTCTATGGCCAGGAAAATCATCAGTACAGAAGGTATAACTAAGTTTTAAAAACATAAAAATAATCCAATCTTGCATCTACAGATTAAACTGAATACTTGTAGCTTTTTCCATCTATCATTTTAATTGATTGTCTTAGTAAATTAAAGTCTAGATAAAAAAACACCATAAAATAATTTTTAAAAGAACCCATATTAAAGCAATAATTAGTCTGATAATTAACAGTATAAACTTTTCAAGATATGTATTCATTCAACAAATATTTATTGAACACCTACTTATATGAGCAAAACCCTGAGAATATATATATATATATATAAATAGTTTTCACTTTCACAGACCCTACACTTTGGGGCAAGATAAATATTAAACAAATATTCACACTAATAAATATATAATTTCCCAATTTGATCTAAGTATTATAAAGGGAAAACTCTATTATTCCAGATATCTATTAAGTTGTAACAGTCCACCTCAAACTTAGTCATGTAAAACAACAACCATTTTGTTGTGTTCATGATTTTATGAGTCAGGAATTTGAGCAGAGCACAGTATGGACAGCTAGTCCCTGTTCCATAATGACTTAAGCCTCTAGGGTGTCTTGAATAGTTTGAGAAGACTGGGACAATGGGAATAGGCCCACATGTCTGTGACTTTGGATCTTCTCTATATCACATTGGCAGGGGAATAAATGTCCAAAAATGGCTTTTTCACCCCCATGTTTGTCACCTGGTCTGAGATGATTAGTTCTGTGTAGCCTTTCCAAGTGATTCACAGGGGCTGCCTCACAGCATGGCAATACCAGGGTAATTGAACGTCTTAAATAGAAGCTGGCTTCCCTGAGAATGAGAATTCTAAGAAGAAAGACATGGAAACTACCAATCTTTTAATGCCTGTGCCACAAATTGGCATGGTGTCACTTCCACCTTATTCTATTGAGCAAACAGTCACAATGACTAGTAAGATCAAGGAGAAGACCTCATATCTTACTAGGTAGAGTATCA
Organism: Rhinolophus sinicus; assembly: GCF_057876585.1. Classification (NCBI taxonomy): domain Eukaryota; kingdom Metazoa; phylum Chordata; class Mammalia; order Chiroptera; family Rhinolophidae; genus Rhinolophus; species Rhinolophus sinicus. Next base: position 148,687,352 of record NC_142502.1, on the reverse strand, counting down.
AAGATGTCTCCAGATCAAACAAGCTAGAAATAATGGAATAGTAATTTCAACATGCTAAGAGAGAAAAAATTGGCAAGTTATAATTCTATACCCAATGAAATTATCATTCTAGAAAAAGACCAAAATAAATCTATTTCAGGCAAATATGAAGAGCATGCAGATGGCACTACTAAAGAACATTCATCAGGAAGAAGGAATTGAATACAGCATTAGGGTATAAGGTGCAAAAACAAATGAAGAGAAAGAAAAGAAAATGTGAGTAACTAAATAAGCATTGACTATATAAACCAATATTAATAAAAATGATTCATTATAATGCTATAAAAATAAGGCAGAATTAAAGTATAAAACACAATGTATAAGATAAAAGGACACGATCGGGTTTTTAAAAGATTAGGTCCTTGTATTTTTGAGGAGTGTACAAATATTGATTAATTTTAAAATTTGTTAAATAAAAGATGCCTGTTAAAATTTAAAAGTAGCCACAAAAATGTATAACTCAAACTAACAGAAAGGGAAAATGGAAGAGAGGGTAGAACTTATTGAAGTCATATAAGGCAGGAAAGCTTTTATTAAAAAAAAAAAAAAAAGCATGATAATTAAGATGATAAAAAAATCAAAATAAATCAATAAACACAGTAAATGTAAGAGATAAAATTCACCATTTAAATATAAACATTCTTAAACTAGATTGTAAAAATCTAGCTATATGCTGTTTACTAAAGATGCTTCTAAAAACATAAGATAAAGAAAGATTGAAAATAAAGGAATAAAGAAGACACCACAAAAATACTATGCCAAAGATAAATGGTATGGTATTTTAATATCAGAAAAAAATAAGTTTTACAATAAACATAATTCAGAGAAAGAAAATAAAAGAGAAAGAAAGGAATAAAAAAAGAGTCTTTACATAATAATAAAAGAAAAATTCATTAAGAATAAGTAGCCATTTTGAATTTATATAGATCAAGTGCCATGGCTTTAAAGTAGAAAAAGCAAAAATGAGCAGATTTACTAATAGACATTAATAAGCATAATTACAATGTCATATCTTGACATACCTTTCTTAATAATTGGTAAGTTAATGATAATTGATAAGCATCATTATTTTCTTGCTGTGTCACAGATTGCCACAAATTTAGGCTCTTAAAAACTGCAGTTACTTATTATCTCACCATTTCTGTAGATGAGATGTCTGTGTTCTCTACTCAGGGCCTCACAAGACTGAAATTGGGGTGTCAACTAGGTTGCCTCTTCATCTGGAGTTCATGGGCCTCTTCAAGCTCATTTGGTTAGTTGGCAGAATTCAGTCCTTTATGGCGATGGGACTGAGGTCCCTGTTTCCTTGAGGTCTGTTAGGAGGGGGTTGCTCCCAGCTTCGAGAGATCACCCTGAAGTACTAGTATCAGGGTAACTGATTTTGATTACTTTTGATTACTCAGAGTCAATTCATTAGTAAACTAATCAAGGGAGTGAAATCTGGTAGTCACAAGTTTTACCCACAGGTGAGGAGAAGTTGTATAAAACAGAGGCTGGGAAATTTAGGGCCATCTTAGGATTCTACCTACCACATTAAGTAATTATATATAATACTTGAGTAAACAGCAATAGAACACTGTGTCCCATAGCTAGAAATCTACCCAAATATACCGTGTATAAAAACTAAAGAATCTAATCACTACAAAAGAATGGTATATGGCCATATTTTAGTAAACAAGAAATCAATATCAAAAAGATTTTTCAAAATTTTAAATAATTAAAAAAAACACCTTTTGACATAATTCATGGTTAAAAGAGAAAACAAGGCTTGAAGCTAAAAAACATGAAACAATTAAAATTGAACTATTACATAATAAATATGGTGTGAAGCAACTAAAACTGCATTAAAGGGAAATTTAGAGCATTGCATGTTTATAGTAGAAAAGAATAAACCAAGACTTCAACTTATTAATAAAAAGAAGAAAAAGAACAACAGAATAATTCCAGTGAATGTAGAAGAAATAAAATAATAACAACAGAAGTAATGAAAGAGAAGAGAAACTATAGAGAAAAATCAACAAAATTAAATACAAACTAAAAGGTAAACACAATCATAGATTAGATTCATAATCATAATTATAAAAATATAAATATGAAAATAATTTGAACAAATTTGTCAATACGTTTAAAATTTTAGATAATTTTTAGAAGAGTATAATGAATCAAAATCTCTCAAGCAATGAAAACATTAATATACACATAATTTTAAACAAAATTAATCAGTAATACAAAATCTACAAAAAAAAAAAAATACTAGGCCAATATATTTTACAGATCCATTATATTTACTCTTTGAAAAATATATACGGCCAAATGTACATGTTCTTCCAGAAAACATAAAGATGCATTGCTCTGCAATTTATAATACTTTATGAGGTTATCATTTTATGATAACCTTGATTAAAAAAACAGCTAAGGCAATATGAGTAAAGAAAATAGAGGACAATGTCAAATATGAACATAAAATCTATAAATTACACAAACATAATAAATATTAGAAAACTGAAATCAGCAAAGTGAAAAAAATATTATACCACTATAAACTTAGATAAGCAAGTATGTTTAACATGAGAAACTCTACATACCAGAAATAATTAGGAAATACAAATTTCAAAAAATGCCACTAGATCTAACAAAAGACAGGCAAGACCCTCAAAGGGAACATTAATTGTACTGAAAAACAGCAGATTTAGTTAAAAGAAAACATGCACTAAGTTCATAGATGGGTAGACTCAGTAACATAAAATGCCAATTTTTCACAAGTTAATCCAAAAAGTCAACATGCAACTAAAATCCTAATAGGTTATTTTTTTGAACATGGCATGTTGACCCAAAAATTTATATACAACAGGAAAAAGACAATAATTCGCTAAGACAGTTTTCGAGGAAAAAGAACAAGTATCAGATTATCAAGACTTATTTTGATGTAGTAGTAATAACACAATTAACACAATGGTAATAACACAATTACACAATATTCTGAAGTGCTTTTATGTGTCTGATACTGTCCTAAGTGTTTCATAAGCATTTGTTAACTTAACTGCCATAACAACCATTAGGTAGTTACCATTACTTACTTCATTTTACAGACAAGGGAACTGAGGCACAGAGAGACTAACGTGCTCAAGGTCAAACACTAGAATGTGGTTGAGATAAGATTCAAACATAGGTATTTGACCTGAGACATATCATGCTATACTCCCCAAATCAATATAATAATTGATTTGATGCAAAGACACAAAAACCACAAAACCCAACAGAGAAGTCAGCAATGGAAAAAGTAGTTATGGAAAATCAATGTATGACAGAGGTCATTACAAATCAGTAAAGAAAGAATGAGTTATTCAATAGATGGTAGGAAAAATATTATGTTCTGCATGGAAGCAAATAAAATTAGATCCCAGCTTAGTATCTTACATGAATATATAACTGTGCATATTGAAAGTTTGAATGTGTATATCAAAATATTAAAACTTTTAGAACATGTAAGGTAAAATCTTTATGGTCTCAGAGTAAAGGAGAATTTCTTAAACAAGATATAATGAATATAATTATTAAAAAGAACTGATATATTTGAATAGTAAATTAAAATTAAATATTTCTGTTCAGTACAATATATCATAAATAAATGAAATGATAAACCACAGTCTGGATTATGGTATTTGTATTAATAATTCAAGTAACTAAAATTTTTTGGTAGTCAGTGTTCAAAAAATTTTTATGAATCAATTACAAAAAGATAAATAACCTAAAGAAAAATGGACAAAGGCTATGAACAGGCAATTGATAAAAGGGCACATCTAAAAGTCCAGTGGACCCAAGAAATAATGTTCTAGTGTGCTATTAATTAGAAATATGTATGGCAAGACAACAACAAAAACATTTTACCCATCAAAAGAGCAAATATGATAATAAAATCCAGTAATAGCAAGCATTAGTGAGAATGTAAAATAAACAAATTTCATATCCTAGAGATGAGACTATAAACTGGTACAACTACCAGGCAGAATGGTACCATGAGGTAAACTGGGAACTGTGTGTAGCAACCTATAAGCCTTAGCTATAGATATCAAATGGATAAATATCAAATGAACATGGTGAGTAGAAAACACAAGTTGCAAAATGATACCTGTAGTATGATATTTATATAATAATACGTACAGCTCTGTTTATGAAATCATACATACATATATATATACATATATACACTATATATGTGTTTATATATATATATATATATATATATATATATATATATATATATATAAACAATCATGGAGAGATTAAAAACCAAATCAAGATAATTATGACCTCTGGAGAGGGGAGGATGGAATGGGAAAAGAAATAATTATACAGAGGGTTTCAACTCATTTGAAATGTTTTTGTTTTTTGTTTTTTTTTTGTTTTTTTTTTATCAAATGGACATAAAGCAAATTAGAAAAATGTAAAGATTTGACAAAGTTGGTTGGTGAGTACACAGATGCTTATTTTATTCTGTATACTTTTACATTTGCTTGCATTATAACACAATACAGAAAAACAATTGTTTCAAATAATATACATAAAATTAAGTTATTTGAAAAAAAAACACCATATGCTAGGTAAATGCATTTTGTGCATTTTTTAAGTGAAAAAAGATGCAAACTCATTCCTTTTATAGGAAAAAATGGGAAATTTTGCCTTGATTGCAGCTTTTTCTACAATAGGTTTATAAAAGTATATTTATCTGTGTGGAAACCAACTGGATAATTCAAAACTTTCACTAATAAGAACTGCTATATTTTGCATTGTTCCAAAGTAGTGAATTATTATAATTAAAACAAGAAGTTGTTTATTCTTTAGAAAAAGTGGACTAGAATCTTAAATTAGGTTGAGATGGTTTTTTAAGGGTAAAGCGATCTTTTCTTGGGTAGACTTTTCTCTCTTCCTTGGGTGTAGTTGGCTATAGCTAACTTTTGGCAGTCTTCTTTCATTCAACAAATGTGTTTTGAGAACTTACTATATGCCAGGGCCAAAACAAACAAGTTCCCTTCTTTTTTGGGGCTTTCTTTGTAGTAGGGGAAGATAGCAATTATCAGGTAGATAAATAAATAAATATCAATTAGTGATAAGTGCTATGAAAAAAGAAAAGTGAAATGAGGTAATGTGGTGCTGCTGGCGGTGATTTACATGGGTGGTCAGGAGAAACCTCCCTTAGGAACTAAGATCAGAAAGATAAGGAACAAAATATGCAAAAACTCTGGCCAGAAAAGGCTCCAGAAACTTCCCCCAGAGCTGGGCTACATACTTAAATGTTCATAAATTTCCAAATGTCTTCATGCCATTGAATTGTACTTTCTTTTTTGAGACTATGTTTTGTAAATTAATAAGAATGTTATCACTTGATTAGAATTTCTGTCTACTTGAATAGGATTCCAGAATAACACAGGAGCCTTAAGATTCTGGGCCTGGGGCCCTGGAGGTTAGAATCTAAGCAAGGGCGCAAAGTTAATGAGATTCAAATTTTTGAGCCTTTGGGTAGCTTGCAAGTAGACTAACCACCATCCCTTCCCCAAACCCCTAAACACACACTCTCTAACATCCTCTTCTGTTTTATTAGTGTTTTCCTTTGCATTTATGACTCAAATATTGTTTATTGTCTGTCTTCTCCACTAGAATAAGTTCCCTAATAGCAAGAGTTTTGTCTCTTTTGTTCACTCCTAGTAGAGTAGCTATGCATGGTAAGCAATCAATAAATACTTATTGATTGAGTGAATGAATGTTAAAACATTGAACACCAAAGGTTTAAATCTACTGCCCTGAATTGTATCCCAGTTGTAAGTTCACTAATTATATATTTCTCTAATCATATTAGAAGAATTTCTAGGAAAGAAACTATGCTTTATAGCACTTCTGCATGCCCCTATTATACCTAAACAAATACTGGGTATACTCAAGTTCTCAAAAAATAGTAAACGTTCAAATGATTGCATTCTAGGACTGTGCTGGCAATGGAGAAAATAGCACACTAACCTGTGGGCTTGTAGTCCTTACAAATCTATAACAGCTGTTAAAGACATGCTAGAGAGTTAGAAAAGAAACAGGAAACTTATTTAGGGTTTTGATAAAAAGTTACTCCACTAGTAACCAAAGTAACACTATTATAACTATAAATCAATGTTCACACTGACACAGAGTCTACATTGTGTCCAAAGAGGTTTAGGCGGGTGTCAGTCTTGAAAAATAGAAGCTGATGGAAGAAATGAACGAAAATATGAATCATAGAAACTAAGATGCATATCAGCTACATCTGACCAATGAAGATTTGCCGTATGTGTCAACTCATTGCTTGGTTTTGTTTGCTTAGTAATTAGGATATCAACAGCCCTGGTCCAGTGCAGACTTTCATGGCCATACTTTAGGGGCATCTAAAGGCCCACTTATCTAAACTTCTCCTACACTGACATGGTATTGATTTGAAATTTTCAGAAGAACCACTTCTCAAGTTAAAGCTTTTTCTCCAGGAAGTCCTAACGGGATGAAAGCATACTCCACAGTGAGTACATGTTAACCTTCTAACTCCCTATAGATTTTTCAATTCTTAACTGAGATCAAAGCCCTACGTGGTTGGAAGGGAAAGCAGTCAAGTTTGGTTGGACAGGTAGAGACAAGAGGAAGAGCCTAAGGCAATATTTACAAAACACGTAAACATCCTACATCAGAATCACCAAAGGATGTTTATTTGAAATGCAGATTCCTAGGTCTCATCCCAGACCCACGGATTCAGAATCAGTTGGGGTGCATATTACCTCACTCTGAAGTTTGATAATTGGTGGCGCAGGAAAAAGAAAAGGCAGGTTCATGTGTCATCCCTAGAGTACCACTGTTGGGAGCACAGCCAGTCACGGAGCTGCCAAACCTCAGTAAAGTGGGGGTAAAAATGGGTGAAAAATGAGGCATCACCCTAAAGTGAGTGTGTCATGTGGATGAGCTGGGTCAAACCAGACCACATGTAAGACACAGTATCTAAGTGCTCACCACCAAATAAATCAGTAATGCAGTCATTGAAGTGACATAGCTAACCACATCAGCAACGAGGCACCTGGCTGTCAGTGCAATATGTGTGGCAAAATGTTGCTGTGGTAATTGAGGGCCATCAGGCCATTTTTTGTAAGAGGCCAACAATACATATTTTAGGCTTTGCAGGCCATATTGCTTCTATACTGCCCCGTTCCACCCACTATTGTAGCATAAAAGCAGTCATAGACACTACATAAACAAAGGGGGCATGACTGTGTTACAATAAAACTTTATTTATAACAACAGTCAGGATATGGCCTGAAAGCTGTAGTTTGCCAACTCCTGCTATAGTTTATATTAGGAAGAGAAACATGTAACCATTCTTTTGCTTATATTCCAGTCTGAATCTGTGTGCCTCTGTGAATGGGTGTGTGTGTGTGTTTGTGTTTTATGCATGAATATTGATTTTCTCTGTGTTTTCTGAATTTCCTATTACTTTCTATATGTAATTATTTTTTAATTTTCCTTTTGTAATTCTCTTATAATCAGAAAAATATTATTTTAAAAATAAGGAAGCAAACCAGCTAGTTCATATGTTCCCTGAGGCCCAGCTAAAAAGCTCTACTAGGAGTATATAACACCTTTTGTGTTGAAAACAATCCAGCCCCCACCATGCTTGCAGATAATGTAAAAACTCAAGTTCTGCTTACTGGTGCAAGCGAAAGCGAGAAAGAACAGGGGCAATTCAGCAGCTAACTGCACAAGCTTTACCCAATGATCCTGATTTCCATGATTTTAATAATAATGAGTGAAACCCAAAGTGTTAAGTTGCACTTTCTACCTCAGCAAAATGGAGTGATAATTGTGCAGAGAATAATTTAATGGGTGAAGTGTGCCCTGTATTGTAAAAGATTAGAATAAAGTACTCTAATACACAATGTCTTAGCAGGTGCAGGCACTTACCTGAGCAATTAAAATCTTCTTAATATACAGAACACAGCCAACGAGGCTGCTGGCATGACAGAATAGATCTTTCAGGACACAATGTGTTGGTCTCCAACAGCCCCCCCTCCCCCCACCGCCACCCTGACTTTATTTATTTATTTTTACTAGTAATCATTTCTAGATTTTTATTTGAAACAGAAAATTGCCCAAACAGAGATAATTTGTTCCAAATATACCCAAGCACATTCATTCTCTTACAAATCCCTTCAGACGACAAAAAACGATTAAACACTTATTACGTATGAGGCACTGTGTTGGACACCCAATAGGCTATTTTGGGGCCAATTACACTCATCTTCCCCACAAACAGAGGGAAGCACTTCTAAATAATGGCTATGAGTTGTGAGGCTAGTGAAAGCTGGTCATTTGAGGCCTCTACAGGTTGCTGACATTCTATCCAATTGGTTACATGTGTGGCCTTATGACCATGTGACCAAAATGCTGAACTAGCATAACAGAAGGACAACCCTCGGGAGTTTACGGTGCAGGTGAGATGTTAAATAGGAACCAAGTTCATGCAGGCACCAGTCCCTGATCTCCCTCCTCCCTTCAGCACATTGCAAGCTAGCCTTTGCTTCTGTCATCCATAGACACTACTTTTATATAGATCACCAATGACTTCCATGTTACTAAATCTAGTGGTCAATTATCAGCAGAATTTGACAGGAAGTCATTCCTTCTGCCTTGATATACATTATTCCCTTGATATGCAAGACATCACTCATCTCACTGTTTGTTTCTTCCCAACTTGGTTGATTCTTCCTCCTCTTCCTGACCTCTAGTAAGTGCCCCAGGATTTAGTCTGATCCCTCTTCTCAATCTACAACTCAGTCTCTCAGTCAGTTGTCGTCTGATAGCCTTAAATTTGAATAGTATGCTGATGATTCCCGAATTTTTATCTTCAGTCCAAACTTGTCTCCCAGAGTCCAGACTCATATATCTAAGAGTTCACTTGGATGTCAAAGAGTGGTCTCAAACATAAAATGTCCCAAACTGATCTTATGCACAAAACCTGTACCATCCACAGTCTGCTCTATCTCAGTTTATTGCAACTTCATCATTCCAGTGGCTCAGGGAGAAAACTCAGGAGTCATCCTTAACTGCTCTCTTTCTCTTATGCCTCACACTCAATCAATCAGGAAATTCTGTTGGCTCTACTTCTAAAATATATACAAAATCAAATTCCTTCTGACCACCCCCACTGCCACATCAATGTCTGAACCCCTATCATCTCTCAATTGGACAACTGCCATGACCTCGGGAAATAATCCTAGAAATCATGGCAGCCCTATGAGTATCTCATCTCAGGTTCATTTTCGTGATGCAAAAATCAGTTCACTCTGCCCCAAAAGGTTTTAAAGAACATGTTAACCACAGTACAGTTTTGATAGGCAGAGAAAATAAAATGGAATAGTTTGGCCTCTTAAGACACTAGAAGATTTACAGGAAATGTTTAAAACTCGTTTAAGTGACACTTCATCAATGCCACAATAAGTCATTATTTATATTGCAGACATGCCGTTGGGACTCATTTGTTAATTTTTTAAAGAGAAAGAGAGAGAAAAAAAAGTAGAAGGTTATCCAGATTGCATGAATCAGCCTGTATGTCTGGGGGTAAATCTGTTTTGCTTAAAGATATTATTGGCAAGGGAAGGAGGACCACAAATATGTTCTTTCTCATGGAGCAATTCTGGCTTCTTCACACTGACATGATGATGACCACTATGGGTGGGCACAAAACATTCTGCTATGAAAAACAGAGCTGTCTGATAGTGTGAAGACATTGTCATGGATAGTGGATCGTGGGTGGCTTGCGTGTTCCCCAGACCATCTCTAGGGGTGGTGAAAATGGTATCACCATCGTGACATCCAAGTGTCAACACAGGCTCATCAAAATATCTTGCTCTCTTGCATATGGGAATATGGGCAGTTACCAGATGCCTATCCCCAGAGGTAAGGCCCACAATGTGGCCATTTAAAAAGTAAACTCAGCAGTATTGATGCAGGTTGTCTGTGAACCACATATTTTAAAACTGTGATGTGGTTGAATAAGCATAAGATTGGATTTCAGCAGTCCAGAGCTCAAGTTCTACCATAGTCACCAATTCACTGGGTAAACTTGGCAAAGCCTTTTTACCATTCTGAGCCTCTGTTTTTACATCTATAAAAGGGAATAGATTCCAGAACACATTACTTTCTTATTAAGCAGTTCTGGTGAAATAACATGAAAATGCTTTGAAAACCCAAAATACTGTACAAATCTAAGTAAAAGTTACTATTTCTTTTACACATATTATCTTATTTTCATTGTTCCCAGTCTGATTCTGGTAAAATCTTTATTTGTGGGCTAGTTTTATATCCATGACCTATTTGAAGCTTTTTTCAAGTGGAAACGGGATCTTTATAAATACAGAAACCACTTCAGAGTTAAAGATGAGTTTTATTTTATATATTTCACAAGCAAGCAATGAGGAAATTGACATTTTCCCTACTTTATCAAAAGTATGTGATGAGCCCTGTTATCACATACAAAGTAATTAAAACCAAGAAAGAATAAATGTGACAGAAAAATGTCCATCACATACAACTTGGACAATTTTGGTGAAATGCAATACTGTGCAACAACTCCTGTAGGAAAAGTCTCGTTAATTAAAATTGACTCCACAGTGCAGAGATTAAAATGTAGTTGCCTCTCCTTTGGTCATGAGAGGGGGAAGCTGGTACAGAGATTTTTCCTGGTTTAGCAGATAGCAGTGTGTCTGGAGGCAGGGTGGGCATTGATGCCTCTCTCCATATATTAGACCCACCTCTAAACTGCCCTGAGGTTGTGATAGATATTCTCAAGGACCCACATCTCTCTGCTTCTCTGACTGAGGGGGTTCTCTAGCCTGGGGAAGCTTGGTCAGTCCTCATGCAAAGCAGCCCAAAACTCAACCAGTGAGGAATGGGAGTTGAAGGATGAATTCCCCATAACTAAGTGAGATAATTCTAAGGTGCAACTCTCAAAGAAGCCCCAGAAAGATGGAGCCCCAATTCCCTACAGTGGCAATCTGGTCATTAACACAGCCTGTATGGAAACTAGATTTGGAGCTTTCTGTCAAGATCACGGAGTAGGTAAATGCTGTGCTCACCTCCTCCCATGCCCACACCAAAATTACAACTAAACTACAGAACAACCATCATTGAGAATCACCGGAAGTCTAGATAAACAGAAGTTCTACAACTAAGAGCATACAGAAGAAGCCACATGGAGACTTGGTAGGAGCGGCAGAGATCCAGAATGTGCAGGTCCCATACCTGAATGTAGCAGTTAAAAACTGGGAGGGATATCTTGGCTGTAGAAGTCCTCCCAGAGGAGCAAGGGGTCCTAGCCCTACACCAGGATCCAGTGCCAGAGAGAGAAGTCCCCATAAATTCTGGCTGTGAAAACCAGTGGAGATTGTGGCTGAGTGAGATGGAGGGCAGCTGGAGTCCCAGGTATTTATCTTAAAGGGCCTGACCTGTACCTGGACTTGCTGACAGATTTGTTCTCTCTGAGCTCCAGCACTGGGGCAGTAGCTCAGGAGGTGCCAAGGACATACAGGGAAGAAGAGAATTGTCTGGCTGTGGGATAAGGGCAGGATGGGCAGCTTTCTTCCAGACAGAAGTGCTGACAGAAGCCATAGTTTCTTCATTGAGCCCTTTCCCACTCAGTGTGCAGATGCAGGTGGCCACCAAATCTGAGTCTCTATCAACCTGGCTAACACTGTTCATCCCACACTTGTGATTCCTTGAGAGTCCACCCCATGCAACTTGGGGGCCTACCCAAGCAGCTTCCAATGGCTTTTCCATATAAATGGCCTCTCTTAGCTTATGCTGCTGACTTCCCTAAAAGCTCATAAAGGTTCACAAAACCCAAAAAAGCAGCATCTGGCCTCAGCATGCCCCTTACCTCTGGCTAAGCAGCCCCGAGCCTGGCACTAGCAGCAGCTGTCCTCAGTTCACAGTCTAGCCTTTCCAATGCACCTCCAAGCCCAGTGCAGGTGGCAGCCATCTATGGATTACTTTGTGGCTCATGCCAGACGGCCCTGGGGGCCGGCACACCCAGTGGCTGACTTCTTCAGACTGAGCTGAAGCACCACCTGGATGCCTCTGCAGATGACACACCCAAAGGCAGAGTGGGCAGGCACCAGAGACCTGCTAAATAAAATCCTGCTTTATAGGGTCAGTCCCTGCACAACACCTCCTCTACTCTAGTCACAGCAAGTCCTCACAACCAAGCAGCTAACCACTGACATGAAAACAGCAACCAAGTTACAACTACAACAGGAGGTCACACTCAACCCACACAATGGACACACCGGGAACAACTGGCTCAGATGACTAGGGAGACTACATCACTGGACCCCACAGGACACCTACTACATAAAGCCACTCTACCAAGGCCAGGAGGCATAGGAGCCTTACCTAATACATAGAAACAAACACATGGAGGCAGCCAAAATGGGGAGACAAAGAATCATATCCCAAATAAAAGAACAGCACAAAGCTTCAGGAAAAGAACTAACAAAATGGAGAAAAATATTTTACCAGATGCAGAGTTCAAAACACTGGTTATAAGGACGTTCAATGATCTCAGTAAGAACTTAAACAAAGAGATAGGAAACATAAAAATGGAGATAGAAAACATGAAAAAGAACTAGTCAGAAATAAATGCTACAATAATGGAAATGAAGACTACATTAGAGGAAATCAACAATAGATTTGATGCAGCAGAGGATCAAATCAGCAATTTAGAACATAAGGTAGCAGAAAACACCCAATCAGAACAGCAGGAAAAAAATGAAACAAACAAACAAACAAAAAATCAGGATAGTTTAAGGGAACTCTGGGACAACATCAAGCATACCAACATCATAGGGGGACCAGAAGGAGAAGAGAGAGAATAAGGAATTGAAAACTTATTTGAAGAAATGATGATGAAAAACTTTCCTAACCTGACCAAGGAAATAGCCATACAAGTCCAGGAAGCAGAGAGAGTCCCAAACAGGATGAACCCAAAGAGGCCCACAACAAAACACATCATAATTAAAATGCCAAAGATTAAAGACAAAGAAAGTATCTTAAAAACAGCAAGAGAAAAGCAGTTAGTTACCTATGAGGGAGCTCCCATAAGACTATCAGCTGAGTTCACAACAGAAACTTTGTAGGCCAGAAAGGATTGACATGAAATATTCAAAGTGATGAAAGGCTAGGACTTACAACCAAGATTACTCTACCCAGCAAAACACTTATTTAAAATTGAAGGACAAATAAAGAGATTCCCAGACAGAAAAACTTAAAGGAGTTCATCACCACCAAACCAGTATTGCAAGAAATATTAAAGGGACTTCTTTAAGAATGGGGGGGGGGGGGATCAAATAATAAAATGGCAGTACGTATACATCTATCAACAATTACTTTCAATCTAAATGGATGAAATGCTCTAATGAAAAGACATAGGGTGGGTGAATGGATAAAAAAACAAGATCCTTACATATGTTGCTGCAAGAGACTCACTTCAAGTTGAAAGACACTCACAGACTGAAAGTAAAGAATGGAAAAAGATATTTCATGAAAATGGAAATGAAAAACAGCCAGAGTAGCACTAATTAGACAAAATAGACTTTAAAACAAACGCTACAAGAGACAAAGAACCCAGTAATCACACCTCTGGGTATTTATCCAAAGAAACCCAAAACACTAATCTGAAAAGACATATGGATTCATATGTTCATTGGAACATTATTTACTATAGCCAAGATATGGAAGCAACCTTAATAGATGAATGGATAAAGAAGAGTGGTGCATATATTAGATAGTGGAATATTACTCTGCCATGAAAAAGATGAAACCATGCCTTCGGCAACAACATGGATGGACATAGAGGGTATTATGCTAAGTGAAATAATCAGACAGAGAAAGATAAATACCATATTATTTCACTTATATGTGGAATCTAAAAAACAGAATAAATGAACAAACAAAACAGGAACGAACTCATAGATACAGAGAACATTTTGAGGGTTGCCAGATGGGAAGGGGGGTTGGGAAATGGGTGAAAAAGGTGAAGGCATTAAGAAGTACAAATTGATAGTTAAAAAATAGTCTTGGGGGTGTAATGTACAGCATAGGGGATATAGTCAACAATATTGCAATAACTATGTATGGTGTCAGATGTAGCTTTATCAGGGTGATCACTTTGTAAGTTATATAAATGTCTAATCACGATGTTGTACAACTGAAACTAATATAACATTGTACGTCAAGTGTAATTGAAAAAAAATTTTAAATATATATTAAAAAAAACAAAAAACATACACACCCTGTATTGACTCCTCTAGCCTTGTCAGAGTCTCCCCATAGTCTCATGTGTGCTTCCTGGAATCAACTCTTAAATAAACTACCTTCCCTCAGCTTCCTTGTCTTAGGATCTGCTTTTCAGGAAACCCAAACTAATGCAATGGCCTTTGCAATTAGATACAGTTTAATCCTTGTTTAATCATTTGGTAGTTCTCTGGCCTTAAGCAAGTTACTTAATCTTTCTAAACTTCAGTTTCCTTATCTGCTAAATACAGGTGATAGTAACTATGCCAACTTCATACAATAATTGTAAAGATTAAATAAGATGTAAAACAAATAGAGTAGTCCCCCCTTATCTGCAGGGGATCCTTTCCAAGACCCCCAGCAGATGCCTGAAACTATGAACAGTACCAAGCCCTACATATACTATCTTTTTTTTCCTATACATACACATATACCTATGGTAAAGTTTAACTTATACGTAAGGCATAGGAAGAGATTAACAACAATAACTAAGAATAAAATAGAACAACTATAGCAATATACGGGACTAAAATTTATGTGATGTGCTCCCTCTTACTCTCTCTCTCAAAATATCTTACTGTACTGTACTCACCTTTTCACTTAAAGGAAGCTCTTTATGGCATCTCTTTAGCATATCTGAATTGCCAGCATTATTACTCTTGCAATTTAGGGTCATTATTAAATAAGAGTTACTCCAGCACAAGTACTGTTATAACACGACCCAGTCGATCTAATAACCAAGATGGCTGCTAAGTGACTAACTGGCCGGTAGCATTACAGTGTGGACCTGCTGGACCAAGGCATGATTCACATACTGGGCAGGACAGAGTGGGATGGCACAAGATTTCATTATGCTGCTCAGAACAGTGTACAATTTCAAACTTATGAAATGTTTAATTCTGGAATATTCCATGTAATAGTTTTGGACTGTGGGTAACTGAAACCATGGAAAGCAAAACCACAGATAAGGGGGGACTGCTGTAATACAGAAACTGGCATCTAATCAGTGCTCAATGAACGCTGGCCATTTCACTTGTGGTTCTTAACAAGGCACTTTCACAATGAGACACCATTCACTCCCATTAGGCTAGGAGAAAATCACAAATCCAACAGTATAAAAATTATGAAAAAATGAGAATGTCCATACTCTGCTGTTGGGAAGAAAAGTTGATTAACTACTTTGGCAAGCAATTTGACAATATAGAGTTAAGTTGAATATATATGCTACAATCCAGTCATTTCCTATTCTGGGAATATGGCCTAGAAAATTCTCATGTGGTGCTCCAGAAAACATGAGAATGTTCATGGCAGCACTATTCATTATTGTAAAAAAACAAACAAACAAACAAACAAACAAACAAGAAAACAAATAATCCAGATCCCTTCAGTAGGGGAAAGGATAAATGAATGGTGGTATATTTATACAATTGAGTACTATACAGCAGTCAAAAGGAACAGCTAATTTCTATATTTATCAAAGCTTTTAAACTAGAATGCAGAGTGAAATGGAGCAGGTTATAGAACATCACAGCACTATGGAACTTTTTATGTATGTAAGCTTTTAAAAATATACAATTTAATTTTACATGTTGTTTATGGACCTCTAACGTAACAGTAATCTTTTTTAAAAAAATGGGTGCAGAGAATGCATTAAAGTGCTGATTGCTGAGGACAGATGATAGGAGATTGGTGACTGAAACAACATAAATTTATTTTCTTACAATTCTGGAGGCTAGAAGTCTGAGGCAGGGTGTCAGCAGTGTTGGTTCCTTGAAAGGCCATTCTCCTTGACTTGTAGATGGCCATTATCTCCCTATATCTTCACATGGACTTCAGTCTTTACCTGTGTGTGTGTCTTGATTTCCTCTTATCAGGACAACTGTCATATTGGATTGGGGTCCACCCAAATGATCTCATTTTATCTTAACTACATCTTTAAAGACTCAGTCTTCAAATACATTCACAGTCTGAGGAACTAGGGCTTAGCATTTCAACATATAATTTTGGGTGGGGCACATTTCAGCCCATAACATTTACCAAAAGAGAGAATAATACCTACCATGTAAGTAATTGGTAAAGACCAATGAGTAAAAGGCACAAGAAAAGCAGAATTTTATAATTAACAAAGTAGCTAAGGCTTCCAGGCACAGAGCACTATGTAGTTCAGGCCACCTCAGTCTTCAATTAGACAAAAATTCCTGCGCTGGCCCTCTGCAGTAAACAAAGATGGAAGAGCATTCCTATGTTCTGTGATGGAACCACAGAACAATCAAGGTCAGTCCTTCCTGCTAAGGTGTTTCTGGCCAGGCAGTCACCTGTACATGCAGACTTCAATTATGCATTTAATTGTGAGTTGGTTGGTCTTTGTTTGGTTATATTCGGGTACAGACTCTTTCACAAAGGATTTGAGTCAGTTCTTAAAACACATGGTGGCAATTTGAGGCTATGTCCCGCCACCCAAGTTGTGTGGGGAGAAGCCATAGAGAATTGGGTCCATCACATTTTTCATTCCTGCCTGCCTGTCTCTGACCATGTTGATGTTGTTCTGATGTCCTGCCAGCTAAAGCCAAGCACCCCACAAAGCAGATCAATTCCCTGGAGAAGACTGATGAAATTCAAATATATGATTTATCACATTTCCTCTACCAAAATGGCTCACGGTTCTCATGCCACCAAAGGTGCAAGAGCTGCTATAAATCTGGTCTGTTATGCTACACAAAACCACATTGGAATGGGCACAAGGAGCTCTCAATTCTGGCTTCCTTGCTTCTCCCTGACTATGAGCCTCCTCAAGGGAAGCACTCCTCAGCATCAGGAAAATGCTTGTACCTCCCACTCTGGCTGCACTAAGACTCCGTCTTGTGATGCCAGAGACCTCCCTGCCTGTATGCCTTCTTACCCATTCAAAAAGAATACCACGGTCCCCTCAAGGATCAGAATATAGACTGCGCCCATCACGGAGTCTGGAAACTGGAAAGAACTTCAGCTGACACTCATGCCATCATACCCTTGCCCAATCTGTACGTGGTTCTGAATGTGGCTAACTGAAGAACCCTGGTCGTGCAACTTGTCTTCTTGATTCACCTGCAGTGAGCTTTTCTCTCCCAGTTGTATCCCTGTCTGAACTCCACAGAGATGTCTTTACTTGCCTTGGATATTTCCACCTGGCTTTCAAAGAAAGGCAAGAGAGTGGTGGGGCCAGGGGGACTTGCACCATTTTAGCTGTAGGGTCCAGCTCCCTCCACCCTCCCTGCTCTATGACCCAGCCACCACTTATGATGCATTGTCCCATCACCTTCACCGTTTACAGCACAAAAGCTATTTAGCCAGTGCCTGCAACCCTTCAGCTTGCAGTGCCTTGACAGCAGAGGTTATAGGAAAAAAGAGAGAGAGAGGGAGAGGGAGAGAGAGAAAGAGAGAACAATGTGCAATCGGCTCTGCATTAGAGATGGAAAAAGTACTTAAAGCCTGCAACATTCATCAAGACTGAATACATAAATGCCACATTTTGAATAAGCGAAGCAAAAGACAATGACAAAGGAAAGGCGCATTGCTTCAGGAATCTCTATCATTTTCATTTGCTGCTGTCAGGAACCTGTTTTTTGCCTCTCACTCTATCAGCCATTATAGCATTAATGAAGTAACCTCACATAGTTATTGACTGGCTTGTCAGAGGCCCTGCCTGATCCCTTAATAGAAACCATTGGTCTTCAGTTAAAAATGGGGTGAGCTGGGAGGTGCTGTGGGCATGTACTGAATTTCAAGTGCACTCCTGAGGTTATCAAAAGCCATGAAATGCAAATTATTATATTTTTTAAACACACAGATTTCATGCAACTGAGCATATAAAATTGACTAATATTGTACTTTATGCATGCCTTATAATGTTTTCAAATATGCTCTGCATATGTTCTTCTCCCAGAAAGTTGTGGGTGGTATTTGAATAAGCAGAGGTAGGCCTAGTTTTATTTTGTTCTCGAGTTCTTTCCTGCTTGCTGTAAACTGGCACTTCTATCTAATACAGAACCATGTTGATGCACTGTCTACTCAAACCCTACCACCAAGCTTTTTGTCTAAATTTCAGTTGTAGATTAAAAACATTTTGTTTTCATGATTTTCTTTCCCCATGTAAAAGTATCCAGATCTTCAAATCAGTCTATCATTTACTAGCAACTACAGATTGGCAGGTCTAAGGAATAAATTTCTTGTCCCAGGAGGCAGTCATTTGGAAAACTAATCTTAGATGTAGAGTGTTTAATTTCAATACCACAATACCACAGAGCAGATATGTTAAAACAAGCACAAACAGACAGAAAAGGATAAAAAGTCAAGGACAAAGAACTTTGGAAGTTGGTATAATATTTCTGAATCAGGAGGTACAGAGAACATTGACTTATAGGGTCCAGCATGAGGGGGGGTCTTCAAAGAGACACTGATAAGAATGCATAGCTAGCTTTGTTTTGGGGGCACATAGCATGCTGGCTTCATATTGGTATTTAATTGGATCATTCTCCTAGTATAAAGCTCTGACCTTTTCTGCAGCTTCTCTGGGGAGGAAATGTGGTGTCTATGTGTGTTGATTTGCATTATGGCTCCCCCAAACTGACTGTCTTTGACAGTAGATTATGTGCATTTCTTACCTTTGGGATCATCCAAAAACTAAGAACAAGAAGCTCAAAAATTTCTTCTGTGCATATTTTACTCTCAAATACCTTGCTGCTTCTCTTTGCCATCAGCACTATCTCAGCTCAACTACTTCCTCACATGGAGAATCTGTAGACACAAGGAAACACACTACATTTCCTCATTTAGGTATAGGAATGAAATTAAAGACCTAAGACTAAGCCACCATATAATTATTGATGATTCAACTTCCAAAGGTCTGACTTAGTTGACAGAAATATTGACTAGCTCCCATTTTTAGTCCATTACATTCAAGCAACTATTTTAATTAACCTGGAGAAAGAATGAAAATGCACTTCCTCTTAGCCATTTGCTCTCTTTTAGATTGGACGCAAATTCTTAAAATACATATATATACATATATATATATATATATTTGTGAAAGAAACTGCAATATATATATATATATATATATATTGCAGTTTCTTTCACAAATCCACAAAACCCAAAAAATTATAAGTGTGGGGTACAAACTCTTCTTGATCTCTGACATTAATGATGACCAATCATTGGCTGTATTAAGAAGATATTTATCACAAGGTAGATAATACTAATCTAGGTGTGAACAAGGATTACAAACTTTTTTTTAATGGTATAAGCTCAAATCAAAACAAGAAATGTATCACTCGCTCATAGCTACTTTAAGATTTCTGTTACATTCCTTATATGTTAATAAACATAATTATAAATTCATAATTATGAATAATTTATGAATTACTATATCTTTAAAATTGGAAGCCACCTTCATGACATTTTAGTTCAATGTTCTCAGGCTAGTCATGAAAAAAATAGTGTCCCAAATAAGATAAATGACTTGTTCAAGGTCACATAATAAGTCAGTGATACTTATGCACTCATTTATTCAACATACATTCATTTAAGCACATCCTATATAGAGGACACTGGAGTAAAACCTGAAGATATAAAAATTATATATACTTGGTCCATAATCTCATGGAGTGTATTATATAATGGGAAACCACGTAGACTGTTTAATGCTTTGTGATAAGTACTCTAATAGGAGAAGTACAGAGATACTGGCAACCTGAGAGGTAAGCAATTAGAGAAGGCTTGCAGACAAAGGATTGTTTATGCTGCCACTTGAAAGATAAACTGGATTTGAGCGTATGAAGATAACAGAGTTGGAAAGGAGAGTTTAATATTATGTATTAGACCAAGGGCATCGCATGTGTGAAAGCTTGGAGGTGAGAGGTAAGATGGTGCACTGAAGAAACAAAATAAGATCACAAAGGCTGGAGTGTGGGCTGTGAAGTGAGAGGAGATTGAAAGCTGGCAGAGGTCATGTCTTGAGAGGCCTGTGGACTAAGGTAACAACTTCTCACTTCCTCATTCGGGCATTCTAAAGTCATTAAGGGTATTAAACAGGACAGTGAATCAATCAAATTTGTAAGATCAACCTGGCTAACACTTGAAGGAGAAATTGGTGAAGCTGGAGAAAGGGAGACCAGGTGGAACTAAAACTGGTCTAGAGATAAAATGTGGACAAGAGCTGTGGGAATTGTTGAAGACATATTTAAGAATAAATCTGACAGACCCTGGTGATGGCATGAGAGGAGGTAAAGAAGAAATAGGAGAGACGTAAGACTCCCACATTTCTGGCTGGGGTAACTAGACACTTGGTGGTTCCAATCACTATAACAGGCAATAGGAGGGAATCACTTTTGGGTGAAAAAAAATGATGAATTCCACTTAGACTGGTTAAATAATTAATGGTCATTTATGTCACCAAATGAATAAATATGGCAAAATCTCAACCAGGAGTGGAATCTGGACCTGCAGACCCCTAGTCTAATGTGCTTTCTCTATAACTTGCATGAATGATTCCCTTTTGCCTAAAAGGGCTGAATGTTCAAAGCAGCTTTCTAGAAACTAAATACTACAGAATTTTGAAACACAACAATGGGCTTCTTGGGGATATGCACTTAGACTTTTATGGTTTTAAAAATTATGGTACAACTTTCACCTAGAATATTATTAGTTATAAAAGAAAAAACAAAGAGAATCATCTTACTTTTCATGCACTTACCATGTTATGCTCACAAATCACTTGACAAATGTAAGTTTCTATATTTAATCTCCTAAAGGAAATGTCCTTTGCAATTGTTTCCAGTCACTGCCATGGCACAGATTGCCACAACTTCTATCGTAGTGTCCATTTCAACCCTGTGACATTGCTTGGGTACTCAGATCCATAGCTAGCTGCCCTGGAACCTGCTTTAAATATGCTCATCTGTAAATAGGGAACTGAATTAGAACCTCCTCAAGGTCCCGTTCAGCTTTAAGTTTCTATGATTCCAAGCAGAGGTCTGGGGTGCTGAGATACTGAATTTTCAGTACATTCTTTGTAAACTAGAGATGCACATAAAGAGGAAAAAGAAATATGGATGATGTTAGAAAGCTCTAAGAGGAAAATGGTAGCAGGAGGAAAAAGCTTTAATGGAGAAAGAATCACTGGGGTGGTGAAACCTTGAAGCTGGCAGAAGAATGAGGAAGTCTGGGAAATAAAAGGAGTTGGGCACATTATTTAAATATCATGTTGACTCATAGCTATTCAACAAATACTCCCATCTTCCCAACTTGAGTGTGCACAAGTAAGCCCCTAAGCCAAAGTATGTCTGCCTCATGATGCTTTCATCAAAAATCAAGAAGGAAACAATTGTATTTTTATCTTATCACCATTAATAAGCAGTCAGCTCTTCTTTTCCTTGTTTCTCATGGTGACAAACTGCAATAACTAAGAGCAGGGAGCGGGGGGGTAAAAGACTGTGGGAAAGGCAAAGGGAGGAAAAAGGTGTTTATTTTATTAAATCATGGGTAGTGACATGATTGTTTTAAACAGACACACACATACTACCTGTACACCCATCACAAATGCATACTTATCTACAAGCACACATGCTACCCACACAAATACATGTGCACACACTCAAACACATGTACACACATGCACACTCCCATGACCACACATGTGCATACAATTGTCCACACACATCCTGGCACATTTCCTCTTTGCTTGGGCTTCACAGCCCCATACACCCCCGTCCCCCGCACATGTACACACCACACCACCATCACCACCTTGATTCCTGCCAATGGACTGGCCACTAGAAAGACCTGAGGTTTGATCTGGGAAACAGAATTTGGAGCTCCTCGAGGTGCGGTCTCCCAAGCTATACTTCTCTTGTTTATTTTTCTTAATGTGATGTCAGAACAATATTGCCAAATGTTCTCTCCCTATAATGACAATGTTGCCACAGCTCTTTTCTTCAAAGGAACAGAGACATAAGTGGGCCATATAGTGTTCTGCTAGAGCCCATAGTTTCTGCTTTTTAAAACGTGTTTCACGAGAGGACTTGTCATTTGTAGAAAGGAACAAAAAAATCAAGGGCACATTTAGATTTTCCATAGTCATTAGATGCTTATTCCCAGGAAAGCACTTGAGTTTTCAATCAAATCTCCAAAGTTTGTTGTTCTCCTGGATTAAATAATCCCCCTTCTCTCTGACCTGGCCCTGCTTTGTCTCATTATGTAGATCTGATCTTTACCTCACTAAGGTGTTGGCACTGAGAAGACACAATGCAAACTTTCTCCCTTACTGAAGTGTTGAATTCAACATGGCTCGCATGGACAAGAACTGCCCTTATAAGTCCCCGCGTTGAGCCTTGCACATACTTTTCTGGCTGCCCTGTCCTGCTGATGCTCCCAAACAGTCCTAGGTGAGCCTCAGAGATTTTTCTAGTCAAAATTCCCTAGGCCAAACTCGAGCATCTCCAGGCAAAATGGAAAAGCAAATCAAATCCCCAATGGCATCCTGAGACCTGAGCATGTCATAATGTCTCAAGCTTCCGTTTCATACAATTTTCGGCATATTTTAAGAATGCAAATAGGCCCTCTTTTCTTCTCTGTCTTTCTTTTATTTTATTTTTAAGGATTCAGGATCAGCAAAAATAATTAGCATTCACTCAGCTCAGTAGGGCATCCATTTATACTTTTACAAGGAGGTCAAAGTGCATGATGTTGCCCTGCCAGGAACTTTTTTTTTAGAGAGGGGATACAGTCTGGAATATCCAAATGTATCAAGACTTTGAGTCCCTAAACTGGGTTATTTGAAACTCCAATAGACACACCACTATGGGGAAATTACTTAATCTGCTTCAAGATTTATCTCTATTGTGCTCTATGCACCAGGTTAAAATAGAATACCTCAGAGAGGCCTCAGCGGGTCAGGAGTCTAATTTGCATTGCAAGTATTTCACAGCGCATTACAAAGTTTTGGACAGAGCCTTTAATCCTCAAAATCATTAAATCCTACCTTTGCACTGATATGCATATAAAAACATTCTGCCAAATGAATCTGCTTTACATTGCCCTCAAAATATCGCTGCAACACAAAAAAGGGTAGGAATCTGAAACATTCTACGGCTCACAGGGGTACAGTTTATCAAAAGGTGAAAGAGAGTTTGTGTAAAGCAAAAAAAGGAACTATTGTGTTAGATTGATTTAAGACTAAACGCATGCTGTCAAAAAAAATAGAGTTTTCACCTGTCAGGCAGTCATTTTTACAAATGTATGATATGGGTTCTGATTAGTGAAAATGCTCTTTTCTAGGTGAATTATAATATAACCCTTTGCTTCCTTGCCGTTCATCTTAGAGCTCCCCCTTTTGTGGGACTCACTTGTATACTGTTTCAGTTTCTAGGGAAAAGGTTAAGAGACACATTCACTGCGAAGGAGAATTGATCTTTTGAAACCATCAAGTGGGCTTACAGTGAAAGAGGAAGACAATGGCCAGAAAAAACAAAGACACTTCGTGCTGTGTGGAGGTTGTCAGTACATAAGGCACCAAATTCCATTTTCATATAAGAAACACATGAGAACTGGCTCTCCTGACACTAGTGCTGACATTTCACTGAAATCCTTATGACTTTGTGATCAACCCACATATTTTCAAAACAAATTGTCTCGTGTTTGTTTGCTTTAAAAACAAGATGCCATTGTACTAGATGAAAATGTGACTTTACAGTAAAAATGTCAGCATGAAAACACAAGTAGGGGAAAAAAAACTGAAAGGAAAATGAAAAATAGAGTCTATGTAGCCTTTTCTAAAGGCCTAATATTAGTGATTAAAAGTGATTTCAAAAACTGTGGCAAATATGTTCTCATATTGGGGAAATAACAAAAGAATGTTTCATAATAACTTGTTTTAATGACACTTTTTTGTGAACTTGTAGAAATGAGTGACAACAACAACAAAATCAAGGGCTATTGACACCTCATAGCTGAAAAGCATAAGCTGGCATCATTTTGCAACTTTCTGTTCCTTGGTTACATGCAGAGTAAAAATAAAATATATCTGGCAGATGAGAAATGGCAGAGTAATCTCTGGAAATTGTATTATAGATTATTTACCAACTGAATTGTTTCTCTTTATTAAGATGTGAAACAGAATGCAAGAAAAGCAATGCAGATGTAATCGAAAACCATAAGGCAAACCCACCACTTTTTCAACTAGCCTATGCTGACTGCAATTTTGGTGATACTCCTATGTCTGTTTGGACAGAATCAATGACTCATGTCAAAAAGCTGCCCTTCTGCTCTTTTCAGAAAGTCAGCCTTGAGAAGTGATCAAATTAAGATAAGACCACACAATCTGTTTTACCCTTCTTAAGAAAATACATACGAAAATTTAAAAAATGAAAAATCAGGTTATTGCATCTCACTCATTTGCTTACTGATGAATGGAAAACTGTAAGCAGGAAGTTTGTGATGACTTCTGTTGAATATTTTCTGCCCCAAGCAACGCATCATAGAATTCAGCTCCTAAAGAGAAACTTTCTGAGATAGACTCTGAGAGGAAATGGAAACAGGGCTGACTGAGGGCAAGGAAACTCAAGTTCTAGAGACAGATCTCTTTCAAGGCATCAATGAGCCGAGTGCTGGTTATTTCACCCAAGTTTCCTCAGCTCTTCCTGAAAGATTAGCTATGTCTCTGGCCCCAACCAGCTGGAACAGTCTAATTTGTATAAGTCATAACAATTGTAACAGACTTCATTAAACCTGCCTGTCAAATTTTATTTCTGTTGTCTTCATAACTAATTTCTGAACAGTCAATGATCGAATTATCTACAATGTTGGTTGGAGATATTCGGGTGGCCAAGAACACAAGTGTGACTATTTACAATCATGATCTAGACTGTCACTGTCCCGATTCAGTTCTGTATGAGTGTGCCTTGCTGCTAAAGCCTGTGTGCATGCTGAGGAATGCAGCGCAGGCACCGGCACGCCATCTTTCTGCAGTGGTAAGAGCCCTGCTCTGCTTGTTCGGCCAGTAATACTTGGAAGGTAAGAAGGTCCGAAGTTAGGAAAAGCAGCCACCAAAATAGTCAGTGCTAAAAGATAAAAGAAGCCCAGAAGTTTAAGGAAACAGAAGAGGAAACCAAACGCTATGAGAGAACTCCGAAGAATTAGGGAGAGGGCTACGTAGGTAAAAGGAATGGATGTAAAACAAAAACGAAATGAGTTGATAATAATACATACACGTGGGGGTAAGAATAAAAAGACAGTAATTTTCAAACATTATAAATAGACATGGCTAAGGGCAACATATCACAAGTTTTGACTACAAAATACTAAAACGTAAATTCACCCAATAATGCCTGTCCTCTCAGGTACCCATTTTCCACAGATAGTCCTCCCCACCCCTGCCACTTACAGAAAAAGGAAAAAGCAGGCTCCATTCCAGTATAAAATTATGAAGCGGTCATTTGAATCCAGGGGACTATAAAGCTATTCTAAGTCATATTTTTGCTTTTTTTAATTAAAAAAGCTTTAACTCTCCCCTCATCACTTGCAGGCTGAATTGGTTTGATCCAGAGAGGCAGTTACGCATACAAGCTACCACTCTCTATTGAATTAGGGGATCTCTCATGCAACACATCTCACCAA
This sequence comes from Rhinolophus sinicus, assembly GCF_057876585.1. Taxonomy (NCBI): domain Eukaryota; kingdom Metazoa; phylum Chordata; class Mammalia; order Chiroptera; family Rhinolophidae; genus Rhinolophus; species Rhinolophus sinicus. The sequence goes on along the minus strand of NC_142502.1, from coordinate 148,661,315 downwards.
TTACAAGGTAGGGATGCAATTCTATGATTTATCATACATTATACTGTTAAGTAATATAACATTATAGACACAATTTGTACCTATCTCTCCGCAGATTAGAGAGGTGGCACACGAAGAGAGGATCATTAAACACAGAGCAAGGGCAGGGGCCAAGCTCTTCTCTTTAACAAGCTGTTCCAAGTACCACCTCTCTAATCCATGGAGAGGAAAGAATAAATTGTTCCAGTAGCTTATTCCAAATTGTGCTCTTTGAGGTTGGGGGCTTTATTAAAACAAAGAGATGCAGGCAAACATCAATTCGATGTGCGAAAACAATAGCGTTGGATTTATTGGGATGATTTCTCTCATTCCAAAGTTGATGGGATTCTTCACACACGCATGAATATGGATGTGTGTGTAGATGCACACCACGTTTGTGGATGCAAATCCAATCCCACACGAGAAGAATGCATATTGACGTTCTGATTTAAAGAAGGCCCAATTATTGAACTTTGACTCTCAGCTGATATCATTTAGGCATTGCACTAGACCACTGCTGTCCACTAAAAATATAATGCAAGCCACATATGTAATTTTACATAGTACCTTCATTTACAAGAATATTTTAAAAATCAGGTGAAATTAATATAGTATTTTATTTAACCCAATACATCTAAAATATTATTATTTTGACATGGAAACAACATCAAAATCATTAACACACAATGGGATTTATAGATGATGTAATACAGAATTGTACACCTGAAATCTATGTAATTTTACTAACAATTGTCACCCCAATAAATTTAATAAAAAAAAAAAAAAATCATTAATGATGTATTTTGCACTATTTTCTTTACACTAAGTCTTGGAAAGTTGGTATGCATTTTACAATTCAGGCAAATCTCATTTCACATTACACGTTTCAAGAGATCAACAGTCACATGTAGCTGGCAGGTATGATATCGGATGATACAGCATTAGAACTATGTTTATCTTCTGCAACTCCACTATCTCTATTATGGTTTTGCTGCTTTGTTTGGAGAAGGGTGTATTTTCAGCCACTTTACCCAAATAAGCAGAAGTTCTCATAAGTACAACCTGGATGAAATGATATCTCACTACATTGAGTATAACTCTCTTCAATTCCCCAGAGATCTAGGCTCCTATTGGTAAAAAGGTGAGTTCCTTGACCTCTATCTACTCTGTCTATATTGTATTCCCTTTCTAAGGTCAATAAATGTGGACATAAATATCAACCTTAACAGACAACCAAGCCTCCTGTTATTGGAATATCCCATTGGTAATATTCTTTTCTCTACAAGGCTTCTGTACTATCACTTCCAGCTTTATTAAACTCAATTAGACTCCTTTTTGCCCTGGCTACACCCCCTTTATAACAGGAAAATTGTATAATCTGCTTGAATGGCAGTACAATGAGGTAGGCAAAGATATAAGGACACCGTCAGGCTGCCTCATAAACCCTAGCTTGCCATGGGACAAGTCATTGATTTCTATTGGCAATCTCATTGTAATGTCAGACTGTAACTTGAATTCATTCTTTGCTTCTCTCTGAGGTAAACAATGGGCCAAAGAGTAGAAATGGACTAGAGTGAAAACACAGTAATTACTCTCAGAAATAATTGGGTAACCTGGCTTTTCTGATATCTGAGAAAGCACAGGTTAGCTAGGCCCCACACAACACCTGAATTAATTGCCCCCCAAATTAGTATCTGTCTCTGGACCTTGGAAAAAGCAATTCAACTGTGACTAGAGAGCTAGTCCAGGGGAAGATGAAAGGCAAGTCATTTTGGGGTAGAGAGAAAAAGCAGAAGTTCATTTCTTCCATATTATCCTTACTTGTTATACTAATTAAGATGTATACTCGTAACTCATATGCATAAATGATTGTATGTTTGTTGGAAAGACCATGGGTTTGGGAGTCAGATAGATTTGTTCTGAACTTTGGCCCCGCCAGTTATTTGCCAAGCATTATAAGGCCAGTTTGTTAGCTTCTAAGAACCTTAGTTTTCTCATCTGCAGTAAGGGCTCGACATGATATTTGCCCAGGACCAGTGGCCTCAAACAGGTGTGGTGTGTGCTCCCAGGATTATCGCACACTCAGCCATCTGTGCCCGTGGCCAGAACATACTCAATGTTTGCTTAGGAATCAGATCTATGGTAACAATGAATGAGAGGGAGATTTTTTATTTTTAATCATTTTACACCGCTCCACATTACTCGGTTTCTAGTATCACTGTCTTGCCAGCAAAATCCTGTTTTGGGGAGCTACCCCACAGAATTTAGGCAATCAGTCAATCAAAAGTTCTTTATGAGTCTATGTCCAAGCATTCGGACTAAGTATTTTGGGGGTGTATTCAATGTAGATGGTGGGATAGTCGCAGTATTCGTGTTAACTCTGTCAGAAAAGAGGCCGTGATCATTTCTTCTTCTGTGCTCGCAAAGTCCTTTGTGCTCACTTGATTATGACTAAAAGCCATGGTTGTTGTCACTCCCAGTACTAGGGTATGATTGTCTTACAGAGCTCTTTTATACTGGTATACATAAAATTATATATAATTTATATTATGTATGTGTATATGTAAATAAAATTACATGTGCTCTAAGTGTTTACTGATATGTTCATCATAACCCCATTATATTTGCATAGAAATATAGAATGTCTGAAGCATATTTCCATGTCATTTTATTTGAACCTCACAGCAGCCCTGTGAAATCAGTTCAACACTACTGTCCCCATTTTAGGCTCTTGATGGGTTAAGGACGTCCAATTTACATTGCAACTCATCACCTGTCCCTTAGACTAATGGTTCCTGTTTACTCATTTATGGGCCTCTGCTGGCCTGTGACAAAATCTTAAGTGGCCCAAGGACAATGCCCATTGCCTTCTGTTGATATTTCTTTCTTGAAGAGAGCTCCCCTTAAGTCTAATATTATATTATTTCTATTTTTATGGTATTCAAAATATTTTTTATTCAGGAAGTGATGTTAGTAGATAAAAGGACGCTTTTTAAAGCTTTTGGCAAACTGAAATGTTGACAAATGTATACCCATCCCTTATTAGAAAGAGAAAATAAAAAGGATGAAAGAAAAGTTTTTACTGACCAATAAAAGCAAAAATCTGGGAATCACAAAGTTAAACATATATGTAGATTGCATAGCCCCTTTGATTTAGTATTCCACCCTTTGTGGGGAAAATGAGGGCGACACAAAAGGATCAGTGGACAAGAATGTAATAAAGTATTCTAGCTAAAGGGAATCAAAGGGCTAGACCAATAAGGACAGTGACATCAGAGAAGCAAATGACATGCAAGGTTCAAAACCAGAAAGAATTTATTAGAAAAACTCAATGAGAAAAAAAATACATAAACGCTTTCGAAAAATTCTTACTTAGCATGCATCTTCAAGAACATGAAAGGCTTGACCTGAGAAATGGTAAGGAGAAAGTAAGTCCATGCTATGGACTGAATGCCTGTGCTCCCCAAAATGTATATGTTGAAATCTAATACCCAGTGTCATGTTATTTGGAGGTGGGGCCTTGGGATGTCATTAGGTCACGACAGTGAAACTAAGTGATGGGATTAGTGCTCTTATAAAAGAGGCCCCTGAGAGCTCTCTTGACCCTCTGCCATGTGAGGATATAATGAGAAGTCAGATGTTTATGCATCATGAAGACAGCCCTCACCAAACATCGAATCTGCCAGAACCTTGATTGTAGACTTCTAGCCTCCATAATTGTGAGAAATAAATGTTTTTTCAGCCACCCGGTCTATAGTATTTTTTATTATAGCAGCCTGAACTGACTAAGAGAGCCCATCAGTCTAAGCATCAAGAGAATGTGAACTGTGCCAAGCTCTGAGTCCATTTCACACGTTGCTTAGCAAGTTGCTTATCGTCTCTTAAACTTAATTTCTTTTCCTGTAAGATGGGGGAAGTTTGAACTGACAGATCTTAAAGGCCTCTTCCAGCTCTAAGACCTCTTACTGAAGTGATAATAGTAATTCTTGCATTGAGTAAATATTACGTGAGTGCTACTCCCAATCCTCATAATAATGGTAAAGATTATTACCCCACTTTATTTATGAGTTAACTAAGACTGAGAGAATCTGACCTGCCCAAGGCCTTGAAATAAGCTAGGTGGCAGACCTGGGATTTGAACACTTAGTTTGTCCCTTTCTTTATTACATCAAGTTGCCTCTCACCAGCCCATCACGTCATGAAACCTTTATCCAAAGCCCAATTTTAAAAGAAAGGAATGGTTAAACTATAAAAAAAGTCATATTTCATGGACTACCATAAAATAACAGAAGTACTCTGGAACGACCAGCAAAGTCCCTTGTGACCCAGAAAACCTCCCCCGCTATCTTATGTCCAATATTCAATGAGGTTATCTTATCAACAGTGACATCATGGAAATTTTCTTTTGAGATGGATTTGCATTTAAAGCCTGGTCATCATAACATGATATTCAGACTTGGTCCAACTTGAAATCCCTAAACTAATACAATCATTACTATTTGCTATAATATTATATGTCTATTTGCAACTCAGCAAAGTGGAAATCTTGCCTCACCTATCACCTCATTCTCTTCCACAGGGCTTAAGAAGAAAGAAAAAAATCATTATGGCTAAAAATCTTATGGCTAACGTCACTGGATTTGATCATCGTCTTCTCTTTCCTTCATCATTTAAAATGCCCATCCCAACAGCTACCATAACGGCAGAGGAACCATCCCAAATGGTAGGACAACTGTAGGGATAAGCTACTGCCAAGACAGGGGTGACAGATAAATGCAGGGCATTCGAGGGCACAGGTGACATCGCCAGAGGTAGGGAGGGTGAGTGAAGCAGCCTGGGAGGGCTTGAGAATTTCCCAAGCCTGATCCCTTCCGCCCACCTCCAGCACTAAACTGTCATGTACTTAACTAATGTCACCATTTCTGGTGCCTGGCTTTTGCCAACAGTTAAGATGACCAGCATGACCTCACCTGCTTGACACCCCCCTCATCCTACCTCAGTTCCATCCATGGGCTAGACTGGAGGTGGCAGGTAGTGTGGGCATGGAGCACAAAGCAGCCCCCCAGGGCTCCCTGGGACTTTCCTCTTACATAACCAGAGCAAAAGCAAAAACGGCTCCTGGCAGTGCCAAAAAGCCTCAGGCAGAACGGGAAACAAAGGAGGGTAGTTTCTGAGGCCAAGAAGATTTTGATTAAAGCACTTCTCAGGTTTCCCTCAGCCTCTGGTCTCAGGTCAGCACCCAGAGCACCACCTTCCAGTCCCAGCAGAACATAGATGGTCGGGTGGCGTTCTTGCCCTGAGAAGACCCTGAGCTCCTTCCTTCCTTTAGAGTGGCCCTTACAGCATTCTCCCAGGTCCTTTCCAATTGTCAGAGATCACATTAGTGCAGTTGTCAAGGTTTGACATAAGGATGAACAGAAGGGTTGCTACTGGCTAGTGAGAAGAGAGAAGTTTCCTGTCCAAAGGAGGAAAAAAAATATCCTCTCCCAATGAATAATGCTGGGGATGGGGGAGGATGAACTTAGCTATTAAGCAATGCTCTCTTTCTCCTTCATTCTCTCTCTCTCTCTCTCTCTCTCTCTCTCTCTCTCTCTCTCTCTCTCTCTCTCTCTCGTTAAAACCACAGGCACAAGGCAGAAAAAAAAAAATAGCAACATGTCTCTGTGTTGATATTTTTTCCAAATGTGAACCTATAAAGAGCTCATAGTTATGGATGGGGACAGATTGTCCCTACTTCCCAAACTATGGACACACAGAAGGTCAGCATTCAGACACTTTTCAGCACTTTGTGACTCAAAGTGATTCCACTGTTAAACCTTTACTCAGCTTTTCCTATCCTCACACCGCCACCTCAAGCCACCGTTAAAACCTCTGTATTGTATCACCTCCTAATGGAAGTGAAACCCATGGTTGATTAAGGAGTAGAGTGAGGGGTAAAGCTGTGAGAATCAAGCTTGGTTAAAAAAAAAGAGAGCGTGCTAGGAGCTCACAGATCCCGAGAGAGGCGGGGCCCAATTTGTGCCAGTGTGGGCAGGCCACCAAAAGGCCAAATAAAAGGTCCTCACTTGGAAATGAAATGCTAAGCTTTCCCACATTTTAAATTAAACAAACACAGTGACCCTTTAGGTTTTATATCATTGCATTAATAGTAATAACAATAATAAAGCTGACATAGACTCACAACCTGTAATTTGTAATATTTAGCTCCATGCTTCGTAAATGCATAAAAGTTAAAGCATATTTTTCACTTATATCAATACAAATTGGATTTCTTTTTCCGCCTCAAATTGACCCCACCCTCCATTCATGATTAACTCTTCCCCTTCCTCATTTGTGCAGGTGCTTCCTTATTCAGTGTTAAATCAAAAACCCAGGCTGTCCTTCCTGGAGGGCCCTTGAATCCCACTTAACCTGGCCGGTGTGATGTGCACTGCAGGAGGGAAGCAATGAAGTGGAACACGGATGATCACAAATTGAAAACTGTTCTTCCAAATAACAGAAAGGGGGAAATTAGACAAAGTGCCTTTTCTATCATCTCCCCCATCCCTGTCCCAATTTTGCATGAGGACTCCATGGGAATTGTGAAAGGTATATTCTCTTTGCATTTGTAGAATGACCTCAAAGAGGTCACTGCTACTCCCAAAGCCTGTGTGACCCTGGCTGGGGCTGGCCATTCCAGACCAGCCACAAGCAGATGGCTGACTGTGCCGTGGAGGGTAAGGAAGGTCACAGGGTTGGCCGGGAGATGCTCTCATCCAGTAGCTGTGTGTTTTGGAACCAACCTGGAAACATTAACACAAAGGCCTGCCAATAAACTACATGGTGTGTGCATGTCTTATATACACTGAAGGGATAGACAAATGCCTAGTGGGAAAAAAAGAAAGAAAAATGAACTCAGCTATTAAGGAGCTATAAAATGTTTTGCTCTCTTCCCTATTTCAAAATCTTCCATAGCATAAATAGTGGTCAAAAGTTCAGTGAACTGTCTTGTAGTGTGGGGCTCCATTCAAACGGGGCTATTTTCTGAGAGTCTCTTGACACCATATCTAATTTCCAAAATGAATATGCTTTAATTTTCCTTCTTCATGCATTGTGCTTTTTCCTCATTTAAAACAGCAACAGCCTCTGGCAGTAAAGGACATCACATTTCTGTGTGAGATGAAGCTTTTTTTTCCCCTGTATGCAGGGGAATGGCATGGGTCAGGGGAGAAAAAATATATGCAAAAAACAGCACACCCCACTGACCCTGGTATATTTTACATTACAATTTTGCCATTTCCAATATAGGTTCATTTTGCAATGGACCATATCAACCATATTTCAGGTTTAAAAAAAAAAAAAAAGAAGTGGGGAGTGATAGGTGAGGCATTGTCTGCATTCAGTATGTCCTAGTATAATACACCAATTGTCTGATTAGGATATAGTGTCACCTACAGAGAACATACGCAGACACATACACAGCTCCAGCCGCTCAGTGCAGAGCACATTTGCAAAATAGATACCACGTGTGGATCCTGCCAATTAAAGGAAGCATTAGGGGACTTCTTTGTGAATGTAGCCAAGAACAGCTAACTATTTTTAATGACATGAATGTCATATTCAACATCTCTAAGCTCACTTGAAAGCACCAATGTCCCACTGTCTTATTGAGAAAGAACTACAAATAGGAACTGTGTATCTTAGTAATATGATTACATCTGTCTGCACACATATATTTAGAAATATATATATATATCTCAAAAAGATCAGAAATTCAATTAAGTCATCCTTTTAGTCACTCAAGTACATCTTAGAACTAAACAGTTAAATAAGATAGAGATTTTTACATGACGATAATCTTAAATTTTGACATGTGTACTAATTATTTACCATAGAGATATGTAAAGATGATATATGGTATTTCTTGCCAGGTCACTCCCTATAATTAATACTCTTGCATTAAAGGATTTTCTATTAGTCAAGCCCCAGTCAATCAATAAGTATTTTTTCAGCAATATGTATAGGAGGCATGGCCATTACCTTCAAACACTTATAGTTCCTTGGACGGAACCAAATGAATACACTTAAAATCACTTGAAAGTCAGTCTTGGAATTTGAAACACCAAGTAAATATTTGTTACTTAATTTAAATTGTCTATATTGGAAATAAAATGTATAAAGTTGATAAATTGGTGCTACATGGAGTAATCAAAGAAGGCTGGATGAAAGAGGCTGCACTTCATTTGGACATGAAAGGTGGACAAGGCAATGGGGAAAGGAAACAGTAGGGGAAGAAGGTAATTTCATCAGGAAGAACAAATGCAAAGATACAGAGGCCAAGAGCTTATGTGTGATTCTCTTCACAAGTGTCATGAGCATTTCTGTGTTTCAAATGGGTACACAGTGCTCAGAACAGCCTTCCCTTGGGGAGTGGGCAATCAGTGATCAACATTACTGACTCACTGTCCTAGAAACTTGGGCCCCCGTGCATTCATAAAACCAAAGGAAGTGAGTGGGAACTAATCTCACTGGGTCCATGTGCTCATTACAGCGACCATGTCATAGAACACTATTTACCCCCATGTAAGCTAGGAGTTTACTGAGCCCAGGCAGTCTACCTTGAGTCAGAGCAGGTTCAAGGAAACGACACTTCCCTTCTAAGAAGTGGTGATTGTGAAGGAAGAGTAAACAATAAAATGTATCTCTTGCAAAGCCAGACAGACTCTTCATGCAGAGACAAAAAATGGCCATGCTGAAAAGTAATGATAAAATTAGTGAACTTTGCTGTAGGAAAACCCTGTTTAAAAAACCCTAGTAAACAGATATAAGAGGGAGAGATTGCTCATAAGGTAGCAGTTCTCACTGTGGGGTTACTTTAGCCAGCAACATCTCCTGGCACACTTAAAATAGGACTTGATTTACAATAAACTTCAGGTATGCTATTAAGAATAAAGCGAGTTGTCAGACATCAGTTTTTTAAGCTAATTAGTTACAATATTACATGACATCAATCTTGCTCAGCACTGTCCAATAGAAATATAATGTGAGCCACATATACAATTTTAAATTTTCTAGTAGCGAACTTTCAAAGAAACGTGAAGTTGATTTTAATAATATATCTTATTTAATCCAACATACCTAAACTATTATTACTTTGATAATTAATATTAAAAAATTGAGATTTTTTTGAATTAAGTCTTCAATGTGTGGTATGTATTTTATATTTACAGTTCTTCTCAACTAAGACTAGCTACGTTTTAAGGGCTCAGTAGCTGTATGTGGCCAGAGGCTACTGTAGTGGATGCCACAGATCTAACTTTTTACATGTCTATTTTAAGGTCACATTTGGCTCTTATTAGAACACACTATTGGGAACCCATACTGGTACCTTAGTTCCAGGAATAATCTGTATACTTGTATTTAATTATATAATATATTTAATTTATTCCTAAGAGCTGTCCTAATTGTACTGACTCCACCTGGAGGTAAGCACTGACAGATATATTTTTGTGGATACAAGTCTACAAAAGGAATATAGCCTTTTCTTTCTCTTCTAGCCTGGTTGGCTAACATGAAGTATGGTTGAACTTACTACCTGAAATCTTGAATATGAAGGCATTTGTTTGTTTTACTATTTTTAATGCAGCAACTGTTTAAAAGTTTTGGAAACAATTATGCTAAGCAGAGAGAGGAAGGCGAATTAATTGCACCAGAAGCATTAAAAACTTGATACAAGAAAATGAAATATGGCCATACAGGTTTTCTCTGTGAAGAAAAGCTAATATTGCAGATATTTAATGGGAAGAGAAATTTCCAGCATACAGATCAGACAAAGAAAAGAAGTTTCCAATAAAACAAGCTACCCCTTGCTGAGGAAAGATGTTTCGATTCTGTAGCTGCAAGCAACATTTTGGTTAAAAGAGATGTCTTTGGAGATCAGCACCCAGCAATACGGTCACTGACCCTTTGTGGTTGCCCCTCCTCCCTCAGTTCTCAGGCCTCTAGCCTTGAAAAGAAAGAGTTGCTGGGTAAGTTGGGCTGTTCATCCATATCCAGTGATGCTGGGTGCAAAGCATCTAATTCCCCAACATGAATTGGGTACTGTGAGAGGCCCAAGGCACAACTTCATCCCTTAGAGTTTTTCCAAGGGCTTCTGATATGGATGGAATCATACTGAATTCTAAAAGGCCAGCTCACCCAGAAACAATCAGCTCTGTAGACATTCAACTCAGTAGCCCCAAAGTTCTTCAGAACAAATGAATTAAGTTAAATATTCTCAGACAGGGATCACTCCTGGAGACAAGTTAACCATATTCACCAGCTTCACCACACATTGTCCCCCTGGGGAGAAAAAAAGTGCAAGGTGATCTGAGGAAGTAGGCAGCACTCCAGCATGTGCAAGCATCTTGCTCCCCAGTTCATCTGTCTATTTTGTTAACTGAGAAGCAATAATGTTCTAATGTTCTAAGTTAGTTATTTAGCTGACTTAAATAACTTGAAGAGTCTGGGGAACTGCTTAGTGGCAACAGTTCAACAATAAACAAAAGGAACAATAAATGAAGGTTTTGATTAGATCATTTAAATTGGGAATGTAAAGAAACTATATTAGAGAACAGATATTGGAGTTTATCAAACATAAGAGTCCCAACCAGATAGAGACATTGCAAAACGAAATCAGGCAGAAGACCTAAAAATATTGCATAGCTGGATCTTTTCCCTCAGTACTTCAAGTCTGCATTCCTTTTTCCCATGATGCCCCGTTGATTTGCAATTTAAATTGTGGTATCTGTACCACATTTATCGCACCTATTGCTTATCCGAATATAAATCTATTTTAGAGCTGAGCACTAAGTTAGAAAGATTTGTTATAAATGTCTTATTTTAATATTTTATGCATGTACTATAATTTGATTCAAAGTGCTGTTTGTCTAAAATACATAACGATATGTGCTGTGATCGGGCTTCTGTTCTCCAGGAAATATATTTAAGGCAAAACAATTAACTCATCTGTGCATAACATACGCAGAGTCTGCTCGTGTTTTGAATCATTTCATTGTACATTCATTTTCCATCCCCTTTTCTGTGGAATTTTGTCATAAGCTTGGTTATAAGCATCTCATCCTTCCTAAGTCAAGTTCCCCTTTGAATTTTTCCCTCCATCCCCCTTTCTATGGCAAAGAAAACAGTCTTTGAAATCAGCAGGGTGTCTCCATGTAGACCTATGATAAAAGGGCCCAAGAATCTGAATATAGGGAAGGGAACAAATATTTATTAAGCCCCTACCAGTGCAGGACACTGTCCTAGAGCTTTGAAATATTCCTTCTGTCTTAATCCTCAAAAAAAAATAATAAAATAAAATAAAACCCTCAGAGGGAGCTACTATTATAGTCCCCATCTTGCAGATGGAGTTATTGAGGCTCAGGAAAGATACATAAATTACCTAAGGCTCCCATGGACCCATGGTGGAGCCTCTTAGACTTCAAATCCTTGCTCTTGCCATACACCCGGCAGCCTCCAGTGCATTCTATTTTAACTTAATTCAAAATAGAATCATTCAACATAAAAGCTATGTTTTGTGATACATCACTCAGTTCTGTTTTCCAGCTCATTGGAAACATCCTCCCATATCTGGTGAGTGACTGAAGAAATTGCATTTTCAATGTCATTCCCACAGTCTCCTGGAGATGATGAGTAAATATGGCTACATTAAAAATAGTTCTAATGATGTGCAAATAAATAAATAAATAAATAAACAAATAAATAAAAATGAAAAGAGGTAAGAAGATAGACCCCATCCATTTAAATTATGTGCATACACTCACATACTGATGCAAAGATTGACCTCAGGAAACACAAAATGAGGGGCAAACCCTCTCTTCCCAGAGAGGTTCAGGCCCCTAAAACCATTATCTGAACAAGTAGGTAAGTTAAGGAAAGGCTTCCTGGCAGGTTAAATGCCTCTAATATAATCTCTCACAACAGCAAGTAGTTCAGCCCTTGTCTCTGTTGCAATTTTATATTTGTGGACCTACTTGATTAATGTCTGTTTCCCTGTAGATTATATCTTTGTTTTTACTCTGTCTGGGTACCTGGCACATAATAGATAGTCAACCATCATTTCTTGAATGAAGAACAAATGAATAATTGAATAAATTGTGTATTCCTGATGTTCATTTCACAGAAATTTATCTGAGGAGAGATTCAGGTCTATAGAACCCAGGTCAGCTAGTAAAACCACATCCCTCTTCCACATCAGTCCTTCCCCTGTAACCTGCTTCCTGCCATAGCCTGGAACTACCCCCAAGTCCAACTACCAATATATGGGGTCTGAAGCAATTACTCTGATTTATCCTACTGTGGGAAAGCACTACTCGGTATGGGTCTGTGTTTGTGCACCACATCTATGTGTGCACACACATACACCTGTGTACATGCAAAGGTGAACTCTCAGGGCTGGGAGGGTATCGCAGCTGGCTTTTCATTACTGATTACATGTTAAATCCTACCTGTCAAATGGGAAAACTGGTTACCTGAGGGCAAGGATCTTGACTGCCCATCTTTGTATTCCCAAATGTATGTGTGGGGCTTACACATGCAAGGTCTCAAGAGATCATTTGAACAAGGTCCCTGAAGGGACTGCTCATGGAGGAAGCCTAAAATCATTCAGTACGGGCAGGCAGTGCAGCCTTCTCACAAACTTCAAGCCAAACGGAAATGGCCTCCACACCCTCACAGGGGGATTTTATCCTAGGAACTCTCAGATAATTTCTCTCTCTCATACATAGCCCCAGCCACTCAGACCAGGAGCTGATGACTCTGGCAGGAGAGATTCAAGTGCCTACCATTTGCCAAAGTCTGCAATCAACCCACACTTTTTCCTGCATCCCTTCCATGACTTGCTGGCAAGGGATTGTAAGATACCAGATTCATTGGTCTGAAAAGCCTTATGTTCACCAGTAAGGAAATGTATCTGCTCAGCCAAAATCCATGTGAATACTGACGTTTTTATCTTAATTGTTAGTTAATTTTCTTCAAACATGTATTTGCTAATATCTTTGGCAAGAGCCTGTGCTTTTGCTAATTCAACTGAATTCAGTGAGCAATATACTAAGTTCCTACTATGTGCATAGCATAATGCTAAGTATTATGGGAGACAAAAAAAAAAAAAAAAGAAACAATAAACAACAACCCGGATTAGTGTCTACCTTCAAGAAGTTCATGGCATAGTAGGGAAGATAGACATGTATGCAAATAACTACCACAGTTACTTGTCCTTTTTGGGTTCCAGAACGATAAAGTAGAATTTATGTCTTGTGTCTTTTCTGCTAAGAAATTGCTTAATACTAGGCTCATTGGCAGTTCTAAAATGTCTATATAGGAGACACTTAGGGAAAAAACTTTGTTTGGAAAAGACAAAAGGGCCTGAAGTTGCAATTACATAGCTATGTATATAAAACTGAAAAGTCAGGTACACTTCAAACACTAAGGAGGCATGTTAGAGATTTGGTGTGAGGAGGGGATGGCCTGTGGCACTGGATAAACTTTCAAAAAAACCCTAGCTCTACTCTTTCTTTTTTCTTTCCCTGGTAATCATCACACTCTATAATTATGTTATTTATTCATAATTACTTGTTGTCCTCACTGGAATATAATCTTGTATGAACTGAGACCTCGTCTGTCTTGTTTATTGCTTTATCTCCAATAGTTTCTGGCACAAAGTAGGCTCTGGATCAGTACTTGTCGAAAAAAGTATGATGAACATCAGGGAGTACTGAGCTCATTCTATGGAAAATGCATACTGGTCTCATACTCTGTCCAAACCTAACTCTATGAAGAGAAGAAGATACGGGTCTTCTCATTGGGATAAAATGGTACTGTGAGTAAAGAGTTATCACCATTTTGCCTGAAAATAATTATTTTATAACATGTCATTTGTGATGTACAATGTGAGTGATGGTCATTGAATTTATCATCATGGTTAAATGCCTTTGGATGAAAAGTGCACAGTAAAGAAGAACTAAAACCATCATCACCAAAGGACCTATTTGGATGTCAAGGTCAGCACCTCTGGAAAAACACCCTAATCAGTCAACATTCACCTCTGCGGAAGTAGCCCTTGGCGTTCCTGGCCTCACTTCTCCATCCAAAGCCTTATGAATCAGTATGCTTGTATCTATTTAACATTTTTTTTAAATAAAAAACCTGAAGGAAAAGTTTTTGTCTCTCATCCTGGGAAAGACTCAAGAGGGCTGTTCATCTATTTGGTGACAAAATTTTCCATGCTCAATAAATTCTGCTGCTTTGTAACCACAACCTTGTGTATGGTGATTCTCTCTCCAACACGCTAGATCCCTCTTTGCTGTTACAATTATGGGTCTGGTACCCTGTAGGAGGTTTATTCTGGGTATTCAACGATCTTGAAGGCGTACAACAACAATTTCTCTACTTCCTTTCATGAGTACTCAAGGAGATGTCTACCACCGGAAATTAACTATGCAGTTATAGCAGGAAGTATAATAAGAACAACAAAACACACTTCTTCTCTCCAACTTTGATCTCCATCGAAATAGTTGGAAAGCTTAAAATTGAATAGCAAATCATTTCTAAAATAAAAAAAAAGCAATTGGGTAATGAGAGTGAATTCCTCTTTTATACTAATTATTTACATATGGATTACTCATTGAAAGTCTGTATTCACACTAGAACTTCCTGCTAGAAAAAACAGGCAGCAGATTAAAGGACACTGGTCCAGAGAGAAACACTACCCCAGATCCAAACAAAAGCCTAAATCCCAGGTAGTACCTACATACATAAATGCCAATGATTACAAGGTGAGAGTGTGTAACTTTGTCCATTAAATCAGAGAATTATTGAAAAGATCTTACCCATTGCCTAGTAGAAGGTAGACTCATTAATCTGTTGTTCCATTATCCACTATCCAAATCCCTTTCAAACAGAGAAAAAAAACCTTCAACAATATATTTATGGTTTTTGGTGTCACCTTTGAAGAAAATAGGTAGAAAAAACTTTGTATTGTTAGGAGTGGCCCATACCTAACTGAAGTATATGTTGATCCAGTCTATATCTATACCTATACCTATGCCTTTGGGCCATGCTTTTCCATCAGAGATCCATCCCTGGTCCATCATCATTGGCCAAGACAGAGGAAGGGAACAGACCAAAGCCTTATGGGGATTTTTAACTCAGAGATCACTGGCTATTACCCAGTAAAATCATTCCGTACTAAGGAACACACGTCACCAAATCTCCAACACATCTCCTAATTTTACTCCTGTTTATTTCCTTCATAGACGTCCTCTATAATTACTGTGTTACTATGTTTGTTTGTATTTACTTGGTGATCATCTGTCTACTTCATTAAAAAGGAATCACCATGTGTGCAGAGACCTTGTCAGTCCACTAGAACCTGGAAATTCTCTTATTTCTACCACCCCTTTATTCTCAAGACTTTAAATATGGATCATAAAAATTTTCCTCAGTGACCCCTTTTTCAGTTTTATTTTAATTCTATTACATGCAATATTTTTCACTCATCAGCAGAAAACTTTACTTCCTACTCACACATGAAAACTTAGACCCCCTGCACCCTGAATGGTTGCAAAAATCAGAAATGCTTTCGTACTAGTGGGAGGTCAATAGGAAGGGAAGTTTGATGTATAAAGAGGACATAAAGAGGTCTGTTGGGATCCAGAAAAACTGCAGAGCCAGTCATGAGAGCTCAGGAAACACAGAAAAACAGGCAGCCTCAGAGATTGTCTCTCATGGTGTTGTTACTTTTCTTTTTGCTCCATTGTTTCATCATAGCTTTAATTTGTGCGTAACTGCCAAGGTCACATCTAACCCTTCCCTCCTCTCCATTTTCTAGTCTTTAAATTTGGGCACCCACTGACAATCGACAATGATACCTCAGTACTCGATCACAGAATGGAGGAGAAAGGAATTGCACTGGTTCAACCTAGGCTTTCTTAGGGTATGCCAAGACATGTCTCTGACCTCCAGTAGAGGTTCATCCTTGTCCTAGCATCATTGGACAAGGCGAGAGGGAGGGAATAGATCAGGGTCATTAGGGAAGCAAGGGATGCAGAAGAGCAGAGGCCCAGAAAAAGGAAGTGCGCAGGCCGTGCACAAAATGGTGTGTGTGTGTAGGGGGTGGGAGTGCGTGACACTGTCAACTTCCCATTAGCCATGATGTAATTTATCGGTATCTTAGAACCTAATATTAGCTGAGATACAGAGAACACGCTTGTCTCCCATTCACACATAAAAACATAATTAAGTTAAATGAATACACCCTTCACAACAGATTACGTAGTATATGTGCTGGTATGTTCTTCTTTCCATCCTTTTGGCCATAGGTACAGGATATTAGTGAATATGTTGCTTACGTTGATGATAAAAATAATATGATGCTTATTTTATGTCAAGCAGTGTCCTAAGCTCTTTACATCTATTTAATTCTCCCAAAAACCCTATGAAGTAGGCATGATTATTAATCCAATTTTGAGATGAAGAAATTTAATCAGAGAGAGCTGAGTTACCATACAGTTAGTAAATGGTGGAGCCGTATTTGAATATGGTTCACTTTAAATACCAAAAGAAAAAAAAAAGTAACTGATAACATAAAGTGCCATTTGATTCTAAATCCCCTTTTGATATGAGAAGCTTTAATAATGCCATGTTTTGATGACAGCTAATAATAAGTGCCAACTTTGTGCCTCACTAAAGAGTAGGTTATCTGCAGCTTTATTTTTCGGCTTGCATTTGCCAGTTGTTATTTAGAATACAAACGGGGTGGAAGGGTCCTACTACTAAAATATAGCAACTCCAAAAAAATGCTCTTCTCTTAGCTCTTAGACCGTTGTGACTTAGAAAAGATGCCAGCCTTCATCCACTGGCTGTCAATGTCAAGGGGAGAACACTGACCAGACTCACTCCAGGAGATTACCCTACTCTGCCCTCCTCACGTCTATTTTCAGTGATTCTTAATTTCATCCTCTTGGTAAACAAAAACAGATTTCTGGGGGAAAAAATAGCATAACAACTTTTTTTTTTTTTTTTCCCCCAGAAAGCCACTTTCACGGCAGATGGAACTCAGTATGCCACCACCCAAATCTTTAGCAAACCTGAAATACGAAGAATCCCTTCTATCTAGGGCCATGCATTGTCCCATTTTGTGTCTCTTTAAGTGATACTTTGAACCAGTATACACTTCCAGTATACACTTAATCTGGCCCCATTATCAGCCTAATAATACCTCCTGATATTCATAAATGCCTAGCAAGACTTCCAGCTATTTTGTATGAAGAAGAAATATCCAGCTAAATTGAGAAGATTACCACATCACCACATACATCAGTGACAGGTTCTGTGCTATTACAGTTGATTTTTGTTGACAGTTGGCTGTAGGCAGTTGTGTTTCAAATGCCTTTTTTCACTGGGAAATTAAACAAAATCCCATGCAAAATGCAGCCCTCCAGTTCAAAAACTGTAAATCCCAAATTAGCATTTCATACTTTAAAAGGTAGCACAGCACAATTTTCCATTGAAAGGTCTGTACAGTTGACACAAATGGGTACTTCAGACATGACATTAATGCTACTGGTGCCTTTTAAGAAAGCCACCTTTTCAGATATCATTTTTCCTCTCTCAATAATCTGCATAGAACTACAGTTCTCGCCTATTGTAGAATAAAAGGGAGGAGAGAGAAAAAATACCTGAGTTACTGCTTTAAGGAAATTAAGTTCCCAGAAATTTCTAAACAATAAGTTTAATGAAAAGGGATGGGTTAATTTAATCTCCTTAAAAAGAATAAAGGAAGCCCAGGCATCAGAAGGTTAAAAGTCACTTCTTCCTCTAAACGTTATGAAGAAAAAGTAGTTCTATAAGCTAGAAAATCACCTGTGTCAGGACACTCCTGATACAGAAACTTTTCAGCTTAATTTGAAACAAGTTAGAACCCAATTTAATAAAAGTTTAATGTGTGGGGTAAGTCATAAGAGTGACATTGAACAGGGTCATCTGATTCTTAAGACTGGAAAACTATTTTCCTTCTTGCCCAGGAGACTCTTCAGTGTGAAAGAGTTTTAAACAGTGCCATTCCTTCATCTATAACAATTGCTATTTAACCGGAAAACCGAAAAAAAAAAAAGAAGTAAAAAAAAGTCCAAAACAATAGTTGTCAGTTGGCTATTCAGGACACAAACAGATTTAGAGAAAGAAATGTAATGTTTATTTCTGGACTGTAGCACAAGCATAAAATATTAGTCAGGCAACTTCATGCCAATTCTTTTGCAGACATCTCACCACAGTGCTTGACTCCTGGCCATATAAAGTCAAATGTCCAGTAGTCACAACTATTGTGCTAAAGCCAAATAGGGATGAGTAGTCTTGGCCCTGTCCCTTGACCACTTTCTAAACTTGAATAGAACGAAGTTCTGCACTCCTAAGAGTTTATATTCCTTAACTTTACATGGTCAAAGGAAAACCACCCACTCACTTCTGAATGGTGAATATGTAAAAAATAAATACTAGAGCCCCACTGTGCTTAGTAATACCAAAAGCACAAGGCGAAGTTCATGTGAGAAATAGAAAACTTACTTCATCAAAGCTCCTGCAAACCCTGAATTACCTCCTAGCATGTTTCTGCATTAAATGACTCAGAAGTAAATTTCATTACAATTCTGTAGTTCTTGGTTAACCGTTTTCTAAAGGTAATTATTAATAACTACTAGCCTGTGACTTCAGATAAACGTTGCTTCCACAAAAATTTAGTGCTTATCATATCTGAAAAGATGTACTTGAATAAGTGCCTCAGCTGTCTTCTCCTTCATCCCAATCATACAGTTTATCTCCCACAAAGGAACTCAATACCAAGAAAGTAGACTCAGGAATAGAGGGTCATGCAAACTAACCTATTGTGACAGAAAGCAGATCTGTGGTTGCCTAGGGCTGAGATGAAATGCTAGGTGACTACAAAGAGGCATGAGATCTTTGGAGGTGATCGGGAATGCCCTGCACCTTTATTGTGGTGGCGACGACATGGATTCTATACAAATGCAGTTTATTGTACATTGGTATACTCTCATCAAGTTGATTCAAAAAGAAAAAAAAGCAATCAAGACAGAGGTGTCCTACACTTGTGAGGCAGAATTTCATATGGAAGCATCGTAAGATATTTAAGGAGTCAAGCTCCACATCAATTACATAACAAGGAAATTCTAAACGCTATGTAGTTTGTATTCATTATTATTATTATATTATTATTATTATTTTCAGGTGTACAAAACAATATAATAGTTAGACATTTACACCTCTCACAAAGTGATAACCCCCCCTCCCATGTAGTTTGTATTCTTAATTGGAGAGTAAGCAAAGCCTAAATTACATCCTTGCCCAGGTGAGGACAATAAGTGTCCTGATAAAGTGGGGGTGAGTAACATCACAATTATTCGAGAAACTCACTCTGGATTTGGTACTCTATCTGGAATCAATTTCCTAAAAACAAACAAACAAACAAACAAACCCTTTTGTTCTAAAAAGAAAATCCCTACTCTTCTAGGGAACTATTAAGAGATGTACCTTTTATCTTAGTTTGGGGACAGTTCCCAAAGTTCTTAAAAGCATCAACTTAACACTTCTTTACTTGTTTTTCACAGACACACATGTCTTTCCACAATTCTGAAAATTATCATTTGCAGGACAGAGGTTGTGTTCATGAACATAAGTTCCGCTTCCCAAAGACAAAAAAGGTGGGTCAGTGGGGTATTTTTCCATTGCCAGTCAACAACAGCTGGATGACCAGAAAAAGAGACATAGTCAGAGGAATACAGGAAGGGGCTGTATTAAGAGGTTGGTCTTACAAGAAAATTCTTAATTATAAAATAAATTAGAAAGAATTGTTCCCTCTTCAAAAAGAGTCTATACTCTACAAAACTGGGATAGACCAAAAATATGCTTTAAATATAAATCTCTTTCACTTCATTTAAAAAGTTATTTAATTTTAAGTTGTTTAGAGAAAATTTTTCAGGAATATTTTGAGTATAAAGTAAGATATGCATTTGATTATGAAGAGGTATTAATGTATCCCCCAATAATGCATATTATTTTTTTTAATCAGCAGACATCACATAATTGCTCTAATTTTTGCCTCTTAATGAGGCAAATGCAAATTGCCCCATTTTTGGAGAGGAAGTTGAGTGCAGAAAGCTTAAGTGATTTTCCTGGAGTTATTCACCAAATTATAGAAATGACCCAATAACTGACTTCTTGCTTCCAAATATAGTAGTGTTTCACTAGAAAAATGCTGCTTCCTTCTATAGTTACATTTGAAAAAAAAACATATTGTACTTTGCCCTTTATTCTTTTCAAAGGGCCTCTCAATTATCCATCCATTCATTTATTCACTCAGTAAAGAAACATTTATTAAGAATCTACTAAATGCAGTGCCCCAGATAAATGGCACATGCCCCCTATCTTCTAGAGGCTTAGATTGTAGTTGGGGTATAAGACACATAAACCCTTTTAACCAAAGAACAGAGTCCAATGATGTAGGTAGGGATAAGGTATTAGGATAACACAGAGGAGACCTAACTAAGCAGACTGGTGTTGGGAGATGAAATCAGAGAAGAATTCTAGGAAGACATGACATCTGAGCTGCGTCATGAAGACCTGTTAAAGTTGGCCAGGAGAAGGAAAAAGTGGTGGGGGTGGGGGAGGCAAAAGGATACATGAGTATAAAACTTATCAAATTCTATCATTGTAAAGGAACTCTGGAAATAAAGTATTTACATTTGAATAATAAAAAAAGTAAAGACTCAGGGGTGTGAAGCAATATACATGAGCTCTGTTAGTTGATAGAAGTTAGTTGATTCTGGCTGCTACTTCCACTATTCCTCATTGTCAATTTAGGTGAAAATGGTAATTACATGTTACTTATTTCATGGGAGAATGGCAGGTTATTGGTCATGTTTTATCTTTAAAAATATATAAAATACGATGTAAGAATAATGATTTTTGAAAAGACTCATTTCTAGTTGGAGCATTACCATGCACATCATTTGCATAATGTTTGTGTTTTTTTTTCAAATGGTTTCCTATATATTATTTCAAAGTAACCCAGGGATTAGAAGCCGAAGTTGTGTCTCCATAGTGCAAATTAGGGAGTGGGGGAAGCGAAGAGAAGAAAATGTGATTGACAAAATCACATGGTAAGTGGCAGATTGCAGGCTTGTATCCAAGCTCTCTGAACTCCCAGTCCAAGATCTTTCCACTTCACCCCCAGGTACCTCTCAAAAGTATGCAAAGGAGGATTTTTAATATTTCTGCCTTAATATGTTACTGTTCATTGTTTATTAGTAATGTAATAGGTGCATATTATTTCTTACCTTAAGAATTAGAAGTATTAATACTGTGGGTGTGTGAAGGAGTTATGTGGTGGTAAAGAGACTTAGATACTTAGAACTTTCAAACAGAAGCCACCAGGGCTCATGTCAATGCAAAGCCACATCCCTATAACGTCACAGTTAAAACAAACAAAAAGGTAAAATATATTTCTGATTTTAGGAAATAATAGCTTGTATCCAAACTCATTCCAAATCTGTATATTTAATGGCTCCCTTTTTAAGACACAGAGGGGAGAAAAAAATCCTTGGCTTATTTCAGTGCCATAAATTTAGACAAAGAAACAATTTGCCACGTTACTTTTCAATCACTCAGTAAAATTCAAGTTCTCTTTGACATTGATGCTATTCCCAATTCAACATTGCTAAATTTTAACTATCCTCCCTTTCAATTAGCTGAGTTTCTGTTTGCCTACTTTGTCCGTGGTTATAGCCTTCCCTCATGGACCTAAGATCACTGTTTTCCTTTCTCTTTATGCTCTGTGAGCATCAAGTATCATGGGGCATGCGTGTAATTGTCATTCAGTGTGAAAAAGCCAGCTGGAGGTATCACAATCATGTCAATATACCAGTCAGCAAGAAAACCTCCAAGCTGATTCTTTCCTATTTAGATATAATATTACATGAATTGAAAATTGCTGTTCCTACAAACTTCTGAGTTATAGCACCTTTTTTTTCAAACTTTCATGCAATTAACTAATAAAAATATGTGTGTATATATGTACAAATATTATATATTTATATGTAAGTGTATGTGTGTGTGTGTGTGTGTGTATATATATATATATATATATATATATATATATATATATATATGAAATAGAATCCCATATATCCATAGGACATATGCAGAATCAGAAATAATTTAATTACTACAAAAGACTATCTTAGGGCTCTGAGAGACTGTGAGAGCTTAACTATATCAGAACAGCTCACTCTCTTCAAGAACTGCAGGGCAATCCATCCAATGAAGACTGCAGTTTTCTCTCAGCAAAAAATTTTTCAGGAGAGGCCAAGAGCCTCTCTTTAGGTCTACCTTGATATCATGTATGGTGTCTCATGTCCTTCCTGGGTACCAATGTCTTGTTCCATAATCACTTAGGCTTCTTTCTGTTGCTCCGAAACAGTGAAAACGGGAAAAGAGGTTTACTACCACCATATAATATTCTTATGTATTCAGAGCTAGTGACTGTGTGTAAGTGGAATTGAAATTGTAACAAGATGGAAAAAAATTTATTTTCTAGATCCCCTGGGGAGAGAATTATATGTGGTAAGAAAAAAATAGGTTTGCTAATCCCTGGGATGATGGTGGAAGGAGAACTGAGTATCAATAGATAGCTGACAAGTTGTCCTGCAATAAGGTTCAGTCTGCTGAACCACAGGGCCTACTTGTGCTGAAGGAGAATGCAAATTTGGAGCCAGAACTGGATTGTTCAGGATGATAGAAAAGAATTAAAAATTGCCACAATTTCCTTCTCTTACCTTCCCCTACATAGCACACAGCTTTCACTCTAATTAAATGTTGAACAAAGGTACCAAGTCATTATTCTGCCAAGCATACCCACATGACTTAGCCCAGCTACCTAGCTGAGCAGTGGGAAACTGAATGACTTTAAATGAGAAGCCTGAACCTTCTCTGCTTAGCTCTGAACTAAGGACTTGATATGAATCAATGGTTTCTAAAACAATTCTAAGCCAAAATATATTGATTCAAATGAAAGCTTACCATTTAAAAAAATAAAAATACGGGTGACAAACTCTAAGCAATTCTAGTGAAGATGGGTAAGAGGGATAGTGTAGAGGCTCAAGCAGTCTGAGGTGACCCTAGGGGAACTCCACGGAACCCCTGGTGCTCTGGGGAGAAGGATTATAAACCACAAGACTATATGATCTCAGAAGCTTCTTCCAATTCTCAATTTGCAGGATTCTCATAAACCTTTCCAAAAGTAAGTGGTCAGCAAAATGGGAGAATAGATAGCTCTAAGCTCTCATTTCCCCACAGAAACACTGAAACAAGTAGAAACTGTCAGAATCAACTCTATCAGAACTCTGGAAAACAGTCAAACATTTATAGCAACCAAGTGAATGTTGAATCAAGAAAAGGGCAACTTAAAGATAACAGAAAAGCTCTGTGCATTTTTACTTTTCTATGTCCCATCCTATCCACAGAAGAGTAATGGTATTAGAGCATCAGCAGCCCAAATTCCCACTGTGAGACTCTGATCCCAGGCTCATGAGGTAGCAGAATTGAGCTTATTCACAAATGATTGTGTATGTCTGTTCTAACCAAAAGTGACCTGAAGAACTGATAAAAGTTGCTCATCTCTTTTACCAACTAGGAACTCAGGTCATAAAAGCAGTTGGAATTGCTCAAAAACACTGTAAACCAAAGTAATAATCTTCAGATGCCTGCACAAAAGGTTACAGTGAAAATATACAACAGACCCACCTAAGGCCTGGGAGCAAAATCTTCAGTAAATTAGAACATGTAAAAGCAACTATATATACAGGGAAATTTAGGAAACCATGTGCATGCCCAGGACATGATGAATGCTCAAAACAGACTTGAGAATACACTAAGCTCTCACCTCAGGCTGATTGCTAGGCTCAGGGCAAGCTTGACTAGTGTTCAAGGAGTGCCCTGGCATAGAGCCAATCTGCAAAGACTGGGAGAGGTATTTGCTTATTTGTTTAGTTCTGGAATTAAAGGAAACTTCTGTCAAAATATTAGCTGAAAACAAACTAAGAGACACAGAATTCAGTGGCTACACACAAGGAATATAGTCTTTGCAAAAAGAATTTGAAAAAGTCATTAAGAAATTGACCTACTACAGTGTTCAGCAATCAGAAAGCATCAAACCCTAGGGAATGAAATCAATCTTATTTCCAGAATTTCTACATTATGACATTCAATTTTTCAGTTTCAACAAAGAACCGCAAGGCATACAAAGAAACAGGAAAGTATGCTTCATTCAAAGGAACAAAGTTAATTGGTAGAAACCTTCTCTGAGGAAGTCCAAGAGTTAAAATTTGGGATAGAGACTTGAAAACAACTATCTTACATATATACAACTAGCTTAAAGAAGACATGAACAACAAACTAAAGGAAATCAGAAAAAAACCCAAAATAAGAATATCAATAAAAAGATAGAAATCATAAAAGGATATCAAAATTATTCTTGTGCTGAAAATTACAATAACTGAAATTAAAAAAATCACTAAAGAGGTTCAACAGATGATTTCAGTCAGAAGAAGAAAGAATCAGTGAATTTTAATATAGTACAAGTGAAATCATCCTGTCTGAGGAGTAGGAAAGAAATGTGTGTGGGGTGGGAAACACAGAACAGAGCCTAAAAAACTTGTGGGATACCATCAAGTAAACCAACATATGTATTTTCTAGGAGGCATGAGAGAAAGAAAAAGGTAAAAATAATTTTGAAGAGATACTTGGCTTGAAATCTTTCAATTTTGATTAAAGACATGAATCTATGAATCCATGATGCTCAATAAATCCCACACAGGATAAACTCAAAGAGATGCACACTGAGACATTATAATCAAACTATCAAAAGACAAAGACAAAGAGAGAATCTTAAAAGCAGCAAGAGAGAAGCAACTCATTACATGTAAGGAATCTTCAATAAGATTAACAGTTGATTTCTCATTAGAAACCATGGAAGACAGAAGATAGCAAAATAACATTCAAAGTGCTAAAAAAAACAACTGTCAGCCAAGAAAGCTACATCTGGCAAAACTGTCCTTCAAAAACAAGGAGGAAATTAAGACATTCCCAGATAAACAAAATCTCAGCGAGTTCATTACCAATAGACATGGCCCATAAGAAATTCTAAAGGGAACTCTTTAGAAAGGACACTAGATAGTAATTCAAAGACATATGAAGAAATAAAGATATCTCTAGTAAAGGTAAATACATGAGCAAATATAAAGTCCAGTATTATTGTGTTTTTGTTTTGTATCTCCACTTGTTATTTCCTGTAGGATTTAAAAGACAAAAGTTAAAAAAAAAAAAAAAAAAAAAAAAAATTAATCTATATTATTGGGCCCATAATGTATAAAGATGTAATCTGTGACAATAACATTAAGGGGGCTTAGAAGAAAATGTTATATAGGAGCAGAATTTTTTCTAGGCTATTAAAGATAAATTAGTATAAAGTTTAGCTAGACTGTTATAAATTTGGGATGTTAAATATAATCTCCATGGTTACCATAAAGGAAATATTTTTAAAATGTCAGAAACATATATCTAAGGAAGTGAAATGGATCATTTCCAAGAAAAAAAAGAGAAAATCAACCAAACACCAAGGAAGACTGTAATGGGGAAAATGAGGGGCAAAAGGGGTACAAAAAGCATAAGATGTACAAAAAGCAAACAGCAGAATGGCTTAAGCAAGTCCTTCCTTATCAATAATTACTTTAAATGTAACTAGATTAAACTCTCCAATAAAAAGGCAGAGATTGGCAAAATGAATTCAAAAATTATCCAACTATATGTTGTCAACAAGAAATTCACTTTAGATGCAAATAGATTGAAAGTAAAAGGACATAAAAAAGACAATCCATGCAAATAGTAACCAAAAGAGAGATGGAGTAGCTGTACTGATATCGAACAAAATAAACTTCAAGTTAAAAACTGTCACAAGAAACAAAAAAAGACATTATATGTTGATCAAAATTTTGTTTCATGAAGAAGCTATAACAATTATAAACATATGCACCAAACAACAGAGCCTCAAAGTAGATGAAGTAAACATTAATAGGATTGAAGGAAGAAATAGGCAGTATATAATATTAGTTGCAGACTTCAATAAACCACTTATAATAATGGATATGACATTTAGAAAAAAGATCCATAAGGAAATAGAGATTTTAAACAATATTGTAAATTAACTAGACTTAACAGACATATACACAATATTCCCCTCCACAAATCAGGACACACATTTTTGTCAAGTGCACACGAAATATTCTTCAGGATATACCATATATTAGAGTTCAAAACAAGCATCAATAAATTTAAAAAGATTTAAATCATAAAAATCATCTTGTCTGATCACAATGAAGTTACAATTTCATAGAGAAACTTGAAAATTCACCGTTGGTGGAAATTAAACAACATATTCTTAAATAACCAATGGGTCAAAGAAGAAATGACAAAGGCAATTAGAAAATAATTAGAGATAAATGAATAAAGCATAATATACCAAACTTATGAAGTAGAAATAGGAGCTGCTGGGCAGCAACTCCAAAGATGTTAACTGTTTTACCTATGATAAATCCATCATGGCTCAGTAGGAACAATTTTGGCAAACAGACTACTGTGTGGAAACCTCTGGTGTCTGAGTGGCTGAAGCTCACACCAGGAGTATGATGAGGATGAAAATACCTATCAACAGAAGATCAAGGACCTCCACAAAAAGTACTTGTACATCCACAAGACCAGGCCTGAGGAGAACTGCTTCTCTTGAGCTTTCAAATTCTCCCACTTGGAGGCGATGATGCATGACAGCAAAGAATTGCAGTGCTTCAAGCCTGTGTCTGCCAAGAGCAAAGAGACATGGTGTCCCAAGTCTTTGCCAAGTTCACATCTGAGGATTTCCACAACATGTTCATGGACCTTATCAAGTAGGGTGAGAAGCAGACCTTAGTAGCTGACATGGTGGCCTCCTTCAACAACCAGAGCACCTCAGACTACCTGGTGGTCTACCTGAAGCTGCTCACCTCAGGTTACCTGCGGTACAAAAGCAAATTCTTTGAGCACTTTCATTGAGGGTTGTCAGACTCTCAAGCTGTTCTGCCAGCAGGAGGTAAAGTTCATGCGCAAACAGTGACCACACCCACTTCATAGTGCTGGCCCAGGCTCTCAGCATCTCCACCCTGGTGCATTACATGGACCACAGCAAGGGCAGCGACACTAACCCACACATCTTCCCCAAGGGCTCAGAACACAAGGTTCTACCTTCTCTACAATTCTGGATACAATAATCTTTCTACAAATAGGCCTGGTGTTTTTCTGCCATTGTCTTACCAGCCCTCCTCTCTGCCAGGCACTAGAAATGTACAGATGTTGTTTTGTAATTGTAAATGGTCATATTTCATTCCCCCCTTTCCCTGTCACACAACTTTCCATGTTTTATTAAAGGTGATTCTAGAGGGAAAAAATAAAAAAACCTCATGGGATGCAGTGAAAGCAGTACTCAGAGGGAAATTTATAGACATAAACACACTTAAAAAAAAAAAAAAAAGACAGGTCTCAAATCAATGACCTAACTTTACAAGACAAGGAACTAAAAAAAGAGGAGCTAAGCAAACCCAAAGCTAGCAGAAGTAAGGGAATAATAAAAATCACAGTGGTATAAATAAAAGAGAGAAAAGAAAAGCAATAGAATCAATGAACAAAAGTTTGGTTCTTTGAAAATGTCAACAAAATTTACAAACTTTCAGCTGGACTGACAAAGGAAAAAAGAAAGAAGAAACAAATAACTAAAATCAGAAATAAAAGAGGGGACATTATAAATGACTTTATAGAAATCAAAAGGATTGTAAAAAAATATTAGGAATAATCATACTCCAACACATTATATAAGTGAAATGAAATAGACAGATTCTTAGAAACACAAATTATCTAAGCTGACTTAGGAAGAAATAGAAAATCTCAAAAAAGAGACTTAAACAGTAACCAAAACCCTCTTTAAAAAAAAAAAATTATATATATATATATATATATGTAAGCAGATGGCTTCATGCTGAGTTCTACTTAAAGGATTAACACCAATTCTCAAATTAAGGGGGAAAAAAAAAACAAAAAACAGAGACGGGAACACTTCCTAACTCATTCTATAAGGCCAGCATAACTTGAATACTAAAGCCAGACAAAGACATCAAAAGCAAAGAAAATTACAAATTAATATTTCTTATGCATACCGATACAAAAATCCTCAACAACATTAGCAAATTATATCTAACAGAATATTAATATGGCATTATATATCATGACCAAGTGGTATTTATTCCTGAAATGCAAGGGTGGTTAAATATCAGAAAATCAATCAATATATTATACAACATTGACAGAAGAGGGGAGAAAAAAAGAAACACACAATCATCTTAATCAACCAGAAAAGGCATCTGACAAAATCTAATACTTTTCCATGATAAAAACACTAAGAAAACTAGAAATAGAAGAGAACTCACTATGATAAAGGGCATTTATGAAAATCCACAGTTAAACTTTCTTAAACTTTCCCCTAAGATCAGGAACAAGACAAGAATGACCACTTTGACTATTGCTATTAAACACTGTACTGGGAGTTCTAACCAGGGCAATTAGACAAGAAAAAGAAATAAAAGTCATCCAAATTATAAAGGAAGAAATAAACTTACCTCTATTCACAAATGACATGACCCTATTTAAGAAAACTCCAATAATCCACAAGAAAACTACTAGATAGAATAAATGAATTCAACAAAGTTGCAGAGTACCTGATCAATACACAAAAATTAGTTGTGCTTCTATATTCCTGCAGTGAGCAATCTCAAAAGGAAAATAGGAAGATATTCTTATTAAAATACTTAAGAATACATTTAACAAAAAAAGTAAAGTCCTGAGGTGGATCCAAGATGGCGGACTAGATAAACACTGTGCTTGCTTCATCCCATAAACACATCAAAATTACAATTAAATTATAAAAAATTAGGCCTGAAGATCCATCTGAAGTCTAGCTGAACAGAAATTTTATAACTAAGAATATAAAGAAGCCATGTCGAGACTGGTAGGAGTGAAGATGTGAAACGGGCTGGTCCCACACCCATGTTGAAAACTGGGAGCTATCTCGGCCACAGAGTTTCCCCATGAAGGAGCAAGGGACCCCAGCCCCCAAAACCAGGCTCCCCAGCCCAGAGCACTGGTGCTAGGAAGAAAAGCCCGCACAACTTCTGGCTGTGAAAAACAGTGGGGATTTCGACCATTCAGGTGGGACGGAAGACTGCAGGAAACCCAAACATTCTCTTAAAAGGGCCCGCGCAGGCACTCACCTTGGGCTCCGGCGGAAGAATGGTGACTCTGGGGGCAGCGGAGACATGTGGGGAGAGACTGAGTTGTGCAAATTCAGGGCAACGACTAGAGGGGCAGTCCGCATTTTCCATCTATGTGGCCCTCATCTCCTGCAGCCAGCCAGTAGGTGTCATCTTTCCTGTGCTGAGCCCGCCCCCACAGGCCAAACCTGAAGCTAATGGGTCTAATGAGCTCCACTGCTCCACCCTGCTGACTCATTGAGACCCTGCCTCACACAACTTGCATACCACAGGAGGCTTTATCAGTGGCTGAATTTTACAGGAGCTGGCAGGTAGCAGCAGGCCTCAGAGTGTTCCGGGTTTTTGTGGAGCCATCCCAGACCCAGTACTGGCAGCAGCCATCCTGGGTTTGCAGCGTGGCTCCCATACACCTCGAGGTACAGCACCAGCAGCAACCAACCATGGATCACTTTGTAGCTCCTACCAGGTACTCCCTGGCCAGTCACAGGTATTGGCTGGCCTGGGCCTGCACCACAGCCCCTCCCAAGAAGCCTTAGAACCAACATAGTTGGAGGTTGACTGCAGAACACCACTCAATTAGCCCCACAAGAAGCACACACAAAGGGCAGTCTCAACAGGCACCAGAGCCCAATAGAGCAAATCCTGATCTGTGGGATAAGCCTCCCGCACAGCAGCTGAAAAGCTGGGGTTGGGGTAATGGGTGAAAAAGAGGATGGGATTAAGAAGTACAAATTGGTTGTTACAAAGTAGTCATGGGGATATAGGGTATAGCATAAGGATTAGAGTCAATAATATTGCAATAATTATGTATGGTGTCAGACGGGTATTAGATTTATTGGGGTAATAGATGAGAGGGGTTTGGGGGGCAGCATGAAAAAGTGAAGGAATTAAGAAGTACAAATTGGTAGTTACAAAATAGTCATGGGGATGTAAAGTAAAGCATAGGGAATAGTCAATAATATGGTAATAACTATGTATAGTGCCAGATGGGTATTAGACTAGTCAGGGCAATCACTTTTTAAGTTATATAAGTGTCTATATATGCTGTACACCTGAAATTAATATAAAATAATATTGAACGTCAACTGTAACTGAAAAATTAAAAAGGGGGGAAAAGGTGAAAGGTAACAAGTGGTCCAAATTTCCAGGTATGAAACAAACAAGTCATGGGAATGTAATGTACAGCATAGGGAATATAGTCAATAATATTGTGATAGTGTGGTACAGTGTCAGATGGTTGCTGGGCTTATCATGGTGATCACTTCTTTAGGTGTATAAATGTTGAATAACTATTATGTATACCTGAAACTAATATAATATTGTATGCTAACTACATTTTTAATAAAATTCTTATTAAAATAAAAAGACTTATACACTGAAAACTACAAATAATTGCTGAAAGAAATTAAAGGAGACCAAAAAAGGAAAGACATCCTATGTTCAGGAGTAGGAAGACTTAATAATATAAGATGGCAATAATGCTCAAAGCAATCTACAAATTGAGCACAATCCCTACCAAAATACCAACAGCCTATTTTGCAGGAATGGAAAAGTTGATCCCTCAAATTCATATGGAAGTGTAAAGGACCCCAAATAGCCAAAATAATCTTAAAAAGAACAAAGTCAGAAGACTCAAATTTCCTGATTTCGAAACTTGCTACACAAAACTACAGTAACCAAAGCAGTTTGATACTGACATAAGGTAGACATATACACCAGGGGAATAGAATTGAGAGTCCAGAAACAAACCCATATGTCTATAGCCAATTAACTTTTGACAAGGGTGCCAAAACTATTCAAGAGAAAGAACAGTCTTTAATAATAGTGTTGGTACAACTGAATTTCCACATGCAAAAGAATGAAGTTGGCCCCCTACTTCACATCATATACAAAAAATAATTCAAAATGGATCAATAATCTAAATATGAAAACTAAAATCATAAAACTCACAGTAGAAAACATACATGTAAACTGTTCCCTTTCCTTTTCAAAACCCAAAAAACAATTTGATTAGTAATGAATTCTTAGCTATGACAACAAAAGCATGAGAAACAAAAAAAGAACTAAATCAGACTTTATCAAAATTAAAAACTTCTGTGCATCAAAGGACATTATCAAGAAAATGAAAAGCCAACTCACAAAATGGGAGAAAATATTTGAAAATTTTAAATCTTAAGGGGATAATATTCCAAATATATCACTACAACTCAACAACAGAAAGACAAACAACCCAATTCAAAGCTTGGCAATGGACTTAAATAGACATTTCTCCAAAGATGATATACTCATACAAATGGCCAATCATGTGAAAAGATGCTCAACATCATCTATCACTAGAACAAAGCAAATGAAACCACAATGAGATACCACTGCACACCTACTAGGATGGTAATAATTTAAAAACCAGGAAAATCACAAGTTTTGGCAAGGATGTAGAGAAATTAGAACCCTCATACATTGCTGATGGAAATATAAAATGGTGCAGCTGTTGTGCAAAACAATTTGGTGGAAAACAACAAAAGCTAAATATGAAGTTACCATCTGACCTAGCAATTCCACTCCTAGGAATGAATATACCCAAAAGAAATCAAAACAGGGACTGAAACAAATATTTGTGTGCCAATGTTTATTGAAGCATTATTTATAATAATCCACAGGTAGGAACAACCAAAGTGTCCACTGATGGATAAATGGATTAAAAAAAAGTGATATATATTCACAATGAAATATTATTCAATCATAAAAAGGGATGAGGTTTGGATACATGCTACAACATGGATGAACTTTGAAAACATGCTAGGTGAAATAAGGCAGAGACATATATATATATATATATATATATATATATATATATATATATATATATATAATGATTTCACTTATATTAAATATTTATTATCAGCAAATTCATAGAGTAGAACATAGATCAGACGTTAGCAAAAATTGGGGATGGGGGAAATGGGGAGTTGTTGCTTAATGATTTCAGAGGTTCTTTTTGAATTGAGAAAAAAATTGGAAATAGATAATGGTAAATGGTTGCACCGCATTGTGAATGTAATGTCAATGAATTGTACACCTCAAAATTATTTAAATGGCAAACTTTGACATAAACGTTCACCACAATTTTAAAAAAAAATTAAATTGGGTGAGGTCTAAAGAAGCTGTTTAATATTTCTTCGTACTTCACCTTGCTTTTTGTTTTGTACTACTGGAAGGTTAGTGTTGCATCTAAAAATCTAGCAAGGTTCTCTTGAAGCTAGCACAAGGAAAGAAATTTTAAAAAACTGAAAAACTATAATTATATATACTATATAATATGTACTACATAATATATACGATGGACTCTTTTGCATTCATAAATATAATTACTAATCCACAAAGCAACATAGAAATAAAGTTAACTTACAAATATAAACACTACACATAAGCATATAAAGCAAAAGGCATAAAATGTTTTGCTGTAATAAAGCCTCTATTATTATAATTTTGCATGGATTTTCCTGCTCTTCACCACCTGTTGTCTCTAATCTTTTCATTATTTTTTTTTCTTCTCCTGTTTATTCTTTGCTAGAGAGTTAAAATGTTAAATGTGACATCAACACTACTTTGTTGCTTAGAAGCAATGTTTCAGTGAACTCCATTAAGTCTCTCTTTCTTGTATTATTTGAAGCCTACCACTGCTAACATGTCTCCTGCTTTCTCCTGTCTTCTGTGGGTACTTCTTCTTCTTGGTTTTCCATCTGTTCAACCTCTGATCTTTGTCTACCCCAAGCTATTCCTGATTAACTCTGTACTTTCTCAGTAAATAGCTCAGCACAGAACAACCTGACTTAAAAACAATTTTTGGCTGTAAAATCTAATATAAGCTAAATAAAGTTATATTCAACACAATAAAACTATCATTCAGAATACATAACTGATTGTTTCCATAGTCTACATACATATGCATAGTGAGGTAAGATGACTTGAGAAGCAAATCACCTATATGTCTTCAGTTCAGGGTCCACATGAATTTGGCCTTCCAAATATCCATGACACTTAATGAACAGCTTTGCGGTGGGAGGGCAGAGATATCTGAAACAGGGGGGTTGATAGCAGAATAGAAAGAAAGAGAAGGGATATAAAAGACACTGGTGAGGGAAAACTGACAATATCTATCAACTGAGTAGATGTGCAAAATATGGAAAAGGAACTCAAATAAGATAACCAAAATATCAGAGAGCAGGAGAAGGGTGTGCTGATGAAAGATGCCAGTTGGCTTCAGTATGAGAATAGGATACAGAAAAGGGGAGTTTTTCTAATGGGATAGAAGCTTAAATGGGAGGAGTTGACAAGTAGACCATTAGGATTCAAGAACTGAAACTCAGGAGAGAAGACAGAGCAAAGGACTCAAAGATGCAACACATGACATGGAAAAGGAACAATTTTAGGGGTGGTAGGACCTAAAGGATGGAACGGAAGGCACGCACAGAGTGAAGAACAAGAAAATATTCCATAGAACGTAAAGTGGGAGGAGTCACTTAGATTTGGCAAATAAGGGGCCACAGAAAATAGTAAAGCAAGTAGATTCTCAGTGGCGGTGGTACTGCGAGTCAGTCACACAGTAATGGTGACGGTGGTGAAGTAGGCAGGGATGTCAACCTATAGACGATTCCTTCCAAAAGGCTAATATTGGGAAGAAAAGCAGCAAGAAAAAAAAAAAATGGCCTATGGAGGTAACAAGGCAGAAGGAGGGTTTCTATCTTATTAATATTTTTTAAACTAAACTTACAGAGAGAACAATACATGAAGCCATGAGAAGAGAAGGGCTAAATTGCTGGGGGCAATTAACCGGAGTAGGAACAAGTGGCTGAAATCCATGACAAAACTGAAGAGCTAGCCTTGGGAAGGAGGACGGCCACCTCCAAAACAGAGACAGGAGAAATACAAGAAGATGTAGAAGAATCGCTGAGAACTATTTCAACAGCCTATGAGGTGGGCCCAATGTTCTCTTCTAAAAATGGAAAGAGGCGAGGTGGATTTCAGGGTGCAAAAGTAGAAAAACGATTTGAATGAGAAAGTAAGAGAAGGAGGAAGCAAGCGATGAATAAAGGAACTACCAAAACAATAAAGAGAAGCCCTCTGTGGAAGCCATGGGCGTTCAAGGAAGCAAGCATTGAGAGTGCATGTGTAGAATAAATGGAGGATGGTGGAGCATTTGCTCATGAGAAAAACAAAGCTCCTAAGGGACAGGCAGAGGGCAGAACCGGAGAGTAAGTCAAGGGGCTGTGCAGAATCGTGGGGATAGAATGAAGTAGAGATGGCCTGTATCTGGGAGGAGAAACCGTGGGTATCTTATTTACCAGCATGACTCTTCCAAACTGGGTGATATGTCATTAAAGATGTGGAATTCAGTAAAGGAAAGGCTATCTGGTTCCTGATTGGCAAATGATACTTACCACCTCTTCCCCTAGGCTCAGGAGAGGAATGTGTGGTGATGAAAGGGACAGATTTTGTTTTCACTCCTGTTGGCTGCCGGCATGGGGCCCAGCAAAAGCAGAGTCACACAAGTGCAAACTTGCTGCTTTTTAAGCAACGAGCTGGCAGGGAAGAAATCCTCTCTTTATCATGTATTTATTTATTTATAATTTGTATAGCATCCATATCCAAATGGAGTTGAGGCAGTTTGCAATAAAAACACATATACACATGTCATAAGATACTTAAAATAAAGGTCAGAGAGCCTAGCAAAAGGAGCATAGATTGAGTTGTAGCATGCTCCTCTGCAGGAAAAGTAGCCAAGAAGAGGAGACAGCCTGAGGACGAACAGGGCAGTGGTCATTTTTCTAGGGGGCGCTCCCCCACTGCAGTTTTTGTCCATGGCAACCACATGGGAAAACTTTTTCATGTGGGCATATACCCAAAGCAAAGGTCCCAAGCCTTCAGGGAGAGCAGAGCAGGGTCTGGTGGTCAGTGGGAAGGTGCTGCCAAGTCCATGTGCATTGCTCCCGCTGTCCCCGGCCCAGGAGGGGGCAGGGGGTATGAACTGCTATTCTGAAATCAGCAGAGGGGACCGATCCACCTCTGTCTCCAAGAAACGTATCAAATGAGACTCTTGAATGCCAAAGTCAGTGTAAGCCAAAGGCAAAAGGTCTAGACCCAAGGGCCTTGGAATCAGCTCCATCTCACTGCTTCCTTTACGAACAGCCTGTTCTTCACATGCATAAAATCCTCACCAAGGCTGGTTTCCAGGTCTGCACAAAAGACCATTGAGTGCCATCCAAGAAGTCCTCGCTCTCTAAGAATCCTAATGGAGCAGCCCCACAGTGACCACACACAGGGCAGGCACAATGACCAAATGGAAAGCACACAGGCCTGCCATCCAGTCCCAACGGGTGTCTGTAACCTCACTTTGTGCTCCCACACAATGAAGCATTCTTTTGATATAGGACAGGATGCTGCTCTAAGAAATTTCAGAGAGAGCCCTTCTCTTCTCACACTCCACACCCCTGCCAGAGTCCAGCCGCCACAACCAAAGCTGACCACAGCTAGAGCATTTGCTCATAGGCCATGCAGAGCTGAGAGATGCAGGTAAGTTCTAACAATTTGATACCTTCTGTGGCACAGACACACCCACCACAGTTGACCATGGCTGCAGTTTGGATTTTTTATAATGGGTGATGCAAATGGATTGATGGTCTCACTTAAAGGGCCCGGAATCTTCTGCTGGTACTATCCAGAGGCAGATATGTTTATTAGTGAGGAAGAAAAGAAGCAAACTAATAATAATAGCTAACTAGGAAAATAGTTACATAGAGTACTGACACCAGAGATGAAAGTATAAAGACATACATTAGAAGCTGTGGCCTCGGGCAAGTTCTTAGTAATTTAGTTGTATTCCTGTTTGGTTGAAGGAATTGCTCCTCTCCTTTGAGCGTGGCACAGCTGAGGCCACCTGAGGGCCTCAAAGATCTAAGTGTCACAGGCAGAGAGAAGAGTCACCTTTTGGCCCACTCGTGCTTTTCCTAACTGTGGCTCTCCTGTGATAGAAGAAATGAGTCACATGAGAATTGGCAGAGAGGAGTTAGGTTGGACCACCCTCACCAGCAGTGTGGATTACAGCTTGGTCCCTTCATGCCACTCTGCCTGTCAACTCTCAAGGTCAAAGAGTTGGTAAGATAAGATATCATATTGTCTCCATCAAGAGGGCTAGTTTTCAAGCTTTATGTGTCTGAGATATACCATATTTCTCCGGCAGGCTGAGCATTACAATCCTGCCTAGTTTTCATAAGGAGATGAAAATGGAGGAAAGAAGTTATAATCTCAGGTGTCTGAGGAAATCACTCACTGAGCTCTTTTTTTTTTCTCTAGGGACATGTCCCTGCCCCCCACTCCCATTATTCTAGGTAATTAGGTATTGACTCTTACTATATTTGGTATACCAATGGTTTCTCCTAATATCCCCTCCCACCCTAACCACTAGTTGAGTTCAAATACCTTGCCGTGTCTCTATAACTTCAGTCTTTCTCCCACCCAGCTTGAGAGAGAGGGTTGCCTTCCCTCCATTCTCTGTCATGATCTACAGTAATAGGTTCAAGAGGGCGGAAACTTGGTTCCAGCCTCCTTCATGCTTTGACTCACCCTCGTAAAAAGTTATTGGTGTCAGCGCTGGTCTAGCAATTGCCTCTTCCCCCACGGCCCGGCCTCTATAATTTCACTTCCCCCTGCTGCACCATACAATAAACTCTAATGAGCTCTCACATTCCTTCACCAAGTATCCACCACCACCAAGTCAAACAAGGAGAGAAAAATAACTTCCTGCAAGAAAATCTGCATGGCCATGAAGTTCTAACTTAACCAATATCAGAAGTATGACATATTTGACAGAAATGGGAATCCAGTAAGTATAGGGAAAAAAGAGAAGACAGTCTATGTTCGGTCCACCAAAAAAAGGGAGGAGGGGAGAAAAGGAGAGGAAAAAAACAAAAAGAACCTGAGAACCTGGGCTGAAAATAATTTTTCAATATTTTGTCCTAGGATTTGTCATATATTTCAATATGTAATAAGAATCATAATATTTGTGACCTGTTCACACTTTCATAATTTCACCAAAAAATGAACCAAGATTCCTCAGCCCCCTACCAGGAGCTACGCCCAGTTGATTATCTTACATTATCTAAGAGTGATACAGGTTTAGAATGATTTCTCTCCCCCATCCCATACACATTTTCTAAGTACTTCCATCAAATATGTATATACCATGAAGACACATGGACACAAATGCACCTTCATTTTCCTTTTTTATCTCCTTGTCCATTTTCTTAGTTCACATCCAGTTGATTTCAGTTTAGAATACTCCAAAAGGCCGTGGGAGTGATATGGGATCTGTCCTGAAACTACTGTGTAACCACTGTAGTAATTGTCCTGCATTGGACCCATGTTTCCTGCGTGAAGCTGGAAGACATGCTGGAGATACTGCCTGACCTGGAGCTCCCTGTGGAGGTCATGCTTTTCCTCCTTAGGTCTTGTGGGCCACAATGACCCTTTGAGCACTCACTATAATTCTCCCCCTCCAGTGGCCACCGCCAGAACAGAGAGTCCACAAAAAAGGGGGGGTGGGGGAGAATACCAGTGTCAGAGAAGAGAGTTGGACAAGGCTGATTTCCAGAAGAAAAACTACCAGATGAGTCCTCGGGGAACCTCAAAGTGTGCCAGGAAAGTTAAATTTTAAGGTGATAAAGAATAATTACTGAGAAGCCTTTTACAAAATATTGCTTTATAAACTCTAACATACTTGTTATTTTCTTCCTTGTGTGTCTCCCAGTGGTAACAGCTGAAAAACTCTTAGAACATTCTTCAAGGGTTTTCATACCTTCAAAAGGATAACTGGAGACAGAGCAAATCCAGGGAAAAGTATCCTATATACCCCAGACAAGGAAGAAGAGCATTCTGGGTAGAAGAACTAGTGATGGTGATGTAGAAGGGTGGATGAGGTAAACCAAGACTCTCATCTCATGGACCACATAGTATGTGAGGACGCAGGCCCAGAAAGCAAAGAAACTTACCCATGGGCACACAGCAACTAACTGGGAGAGCCAGAGCCTGACCATATGTTTTTTTATTTCAACTGCAATGCAGGCTGACTCCACTCTCCACTCTCGTAAACTCCACTCTCGT
This sequence comes from Rhinolophus sinicus, assembly GCF_057876585.1. Taxonomy (NCBI): domain Eukaryota; kingdom Metazoa; phylum Chordata; class Mammalia; order Chiroptera; family Rhinolophidae; genus Rhinolophus; species Rhinolophus sinicus. The sequence continues at coordinate 148,622,691 of NC_142502.1, read as the reverse complement.
AAACTGGCCTCCCGGCCTGCAATATATGCTCTGATTAATCTTTTATTCACCTGGCCACTAGGTTCATCACAGAAAATCACATTCCTCTAGACATCACACATTTGAAATTTCAATGGTTCCAAGACCAGTTACTCAGAGTTGAAATTCTCAGGTGTTTCACTATGCTACTGCACATCTGATGAGTGATGTTCATGCGTTTGGCATGGGATCTCTTTTGTCTATACAATAAGCCTTGTAGCTCTAAGGCCTTTTCATACCACTCAGTGATTGCATTTGAATGCAAGAGAATGAGAGGGACACTGCTTAACCAAGGAACCAGTTACCTGCTTTGATAGGAAGTCAAGTCATATATACAGAGGGTGTCAAAACAATGTATACACATTTTAAGAAAGGAAAAAACTGTATTAAAATTGTAATAATGTATACTGATAACTAAAGATGAATACAAGTCACGTTTGACTTCTGCAATTACAAGACGTGCTCAAAGTGGTTACCATCAGCGTAATTTTAATACCATATTTTTCCTTTCTTAAAATGTGTGTACATTTTTTGGCACCCTCTGTATATATCCTCTTCATCTGCTGAAGCCCTTGCCTCAAGTACTTCTGAAAACCTCCCAAGTATCTCACCTCCCAAGCATCTGAGCTTTGCCTCATGCCTCGGTCTTTTCAGCTATCCTAACAGGCACAGTACTTCTCTTCTGGCTGCCCTAGACTAGTGAGGAGATATATAGCAAAGCATTTCCTCTACTGCATGTGGCATTGTCTTAGAGGAGCCCAAAGGCAATGTTCTTTGAGCCCCAATGTGTCACATGTACTTATAGCCTTCTGTCATCTCAGGGCTCAGATATGCATCAGGGTTTGGATCAGGAGCAGATTCCATGAACAGCCTCCATCAGAGCATATGCTCCTTTATGAAGATGAAGCCGTGAGCACTGGCTCATACTCTGTATAATTTATTTATTCTCCCTTAGACGGATGCACTTTGACCCCATGTAGATTCATGGTCTGCATATGGCTGTGTGTGTTACTGTCCCACCCATTGACCGAGCTGGCCTATCCATGCCTAATTCCCAGCAATGGACAGTAGAAGACGTCACGGAGCACTAAGATCCCTACCACATGTGATTGTAAAGGTAGCCACTTTCATTTACACAAAACACATGTAAGTCAAACAAAACCTCTGGTAGTTATTTTTCCCCAGAATCAAATTACTCAGACATACCTCACAATGGATTATGACAGATCAGCTGTTGCAGTGCTACAGATAAAAGTGGCTGGCTCATAGGAGAGAAGGAAAACTGTCACTTACCGACCCTGGCACTGCAAAATGGACACGCCCTGTATCGTTTTTCATTACTTTTTGCTTAGTGGCTACACTTCAGTCCCATGGCTGGGGCATTGCCCTGGCAAGTTACAGCTCTCACCGCTTCTACACCATTTATAATAGTATTCCTAAAGCCTAAAAACACCCTCATCTCCATTCTCACCCAATGACTGTCCAGATATTAACCACCATTCAATACCCAAATCATGCTTCCACCAGGAAGCCTTCCCTGATGACACCAGTTCATAGTCTTCACCTCAACAATATAAATCTGAAAGCCTACAGTACAATTTGGGCACACAGAGACTGCAATGAATGTCATGTAATATGTATCATTTGGTTGATTAAAATGGTATGAATGGAGCTATTAGATGGTTATATTAGGCTGGGTCATGTTATCACTTAGAGTCCAGAGTTAAGTTTCATAATTTTGCACCTTGTTTGTTAAATTTCCCTTCCACAGTGAGCAGTATAAAATTTCTGAATCACATTTGTGAAAAAATACTATATTGGAAGCATATGAACATTTTATGCATTCTTGTATCTATCTGTAGATGCTTCCATAGCCTCAATACATGTATTTTTTTCAATACAGGAAACATTTATAGTTACAAAGTAAATGTTGATATGATAATCCCAGAGTATATAAAGCTGTGTATCTCTATCTATTGATCTATCTATCTATCTATCTATTTATCTATCTATCTATCTATCTATCTATCTATCTATCTATCTATCGAGAAATCTAGTAGATTCATAGCTGGAAATACTACCCAACCATGCTCTGCAGTAAAGAGAAAAAACAGAATGTTCTATAAAGCAACCAGGTTGCCTGAAAGCAGAGCAGATTCTCTGCAATTCCCATTTTCATAGAAATTTATAATGCCATATGAATACTAGTGGTGTAATAGCCACCAGCTCCTCCTTACACTTCACACTGGAGTTGCTTTTGTGTCTTTCTTTGGGGAGAGGTAAATTTGAGGGTAGTAGCCACTGTTTACAGTAAAAGGCTGTTAGGGTGTTTTTCAAGGAACCAAGATAAGAAAACGTTATAAGCGGGGTAGTGGTGAAGGCAAGAAACAGTGTACCTCGAGGAGCTTCTCAAGGGCTTTCAGAATTGAAAGGCATCCTTGAGGGATAAAAAATTAGATGTGGGATGAAAGGTAATGAGATTTCCTTATACCTTTTGGACTAAATGAGTAAAGGTAATCAGAAGGATTGTGATTTGTTCCAGGGGAATACATCATCACCTACACATACCTATTGAAATATGATGTCATTCCGGGTCCCACTCATGCTGCTCTGAACCCCACACGGCCTTGGTCTGAGCTCCAGGTTGATATGAAAACCATTTCGCAGAGTCCCATCCCATCCCTGGGATTCCGCTGCCTCTGAGGGAACTGTGTTCTTAACCATACACATTCTCAGGGATGGATTCTGTCAGAGTTGTCTAGTCCATTGCTTTGCACTCTTCAAGTATCCATTGCACTTATTGAGGGTTTACTTTGAGCAAAGCAGAGTGCAGACCTAAAGATGACTGTAACATATTGAGAGTTTATAAACAAGCTGGTGTGATTCTATGCTTATGAAAGTGCTATTTTGGCTAAAAGGAAGAAGAGAGAGAAGAGAAGAGGGGAGGGGAAGGCAGAAAACAGGAGGCGAGGGAAAAGGAGATTTGACTACTAATCATGAAAAATCACTTAACCTGAGGCGCACCCTAACAGCATCAGGGGATTCCTGGAAGAGGCAGAAAAGGTTAGGCTTGTAAGAAGATCACTAAAATGGCCTGGGACCTCACCTGACAGTCTGACAGTTCAGCTCAAGCAGCATTCCCCAAATTGTGGTCTGCAGTGCACGCTGTGGAAATTATGAAGGTGTTGTCAAAAAGAGGGAAAGGGGAGATGAATTATAAATAAAAAAATTTGGAAAAAAACAGAATTCATCAGATATTTTTTAAGGCAGGACCATCTGGTCTTTTAATAGGCTACGTTCATTGTAAATTTGCAGACAAGGGTGCAAGAAATAGTATTCCCCAAATTTACTTAGTGGAAAAAAAAAAAAGGTTTTTTTCATTGAAGTACCTTACAGGACTAGTGTTCAATAAGCTACATTGTGGGGAATGTGGCTAATATGTATCACATGATGTATGCCAGGATGGACAAGGTAGACAACTCATTCCCCTTGGGCCTTCTCTGACAATGCAAAGGAATCAACTCTTGGCTCAATTCTGAGTCCAAGACTTTTCTAATGTAATCCCTTCTTTGCCTCTTGATGTGAACTTTCGCTTCTAATGTAAAACAACAAAAACACTGTTTCTGCTAACCAATGACAGCTTTGGTTACAGTAAAAGGGATGATAGTCTGACACAGGTAACTGTTTGAAGCCCTCACAGAGCACCGCCTACTAGTTAACCTCTTGGGGGGCAGGCAGGAGTTGCTGCTCCTAGGCACTAGGGAATAACATGGGAAATATCTTTTCCCAACACCATCAGGGTAATAAGGAAATCCGCTGCAGATTAGTTCTTTCAATTCAAGGTACCATCAGACTGAAATGCTGCACAATTCCTGGGCTGCCACCAAATTAAGTGACTCGAGGCAATTTTCATTCCATTTTAAATTTTGTCTTTTCTACCAACAGCACAGGACAGTCCTCCCTGCTCCATTATCATGGATGGTGCCGCTCTGTGACTTTGATTTCCAAGTCAGCTTTTTAAGGCATCGTGTTCACGCAAGTGGACTCAAGGCCCTCAGAACTAGGTCAGGCATTTGCTTGAGGTCATTGCAAGGCTACAAAATAGAGCATGCTTAATTCTGTTATTTCTGAAGATTTTTTTCCTTTCTCTCATGTGCATAGAAGACAATCAGTACTTAATTAAATTTTGGAACTGTTCCTGAAAATTTCAGACTGTCAAAGTTGCATGTGACCTCCTTTCACCCAAGTCACCCAAGAGAGGTTTAAGGAAAGGCACGTAAAAGGAACGAAGTGGGTTTGTCGACTAAAGACACGAGAAACTACATCAATTGTTGCACTTCTATTTTAAACACCAATGCTTAAAGTGTTCCAGCAAGAAAATCCTTAGTACACAGAATTCATAGAGGGAATGACCTAGTCATGATTTCAATCTTTTCATTTTAGATAGAGATTGAGTGGCTTAATTGAGATAACTGATAATGCAGTGATAGCTCAATAAATATTCAGGTTAGTACTCAATTTAGCAGGAGCATTAACTAGTATTAGATAGTGAGTAGATGCCGTGGTGGCCAGGTCCTGCTCTCTAAGATGAGGCACTCAGTTCCCCCGATGTTGGGTGTGTGGTAGGTGCTCATTGGGAATCCCGTTGGAGAGGCCTTGGCTGAAGACAGCCATCTCACCAAGGTCAGCTCCTATTCCCAAAGCAGCCCACATCCAATCAGGCCTATAAAGAACCTGCTCCTCAATCCAACTGAGAGACAACTCTGCAGGGCCGTCCCAGCTGCAGAGCACGCCCATGGATCAGACAAGGCCTTTGTTGTCACTGCATTGCAGTCCTGCTGTGCCTTTGTACCAACCCTGCTCCACACTCCTCATAGGTCCTAGAACATTCCCCAGTCAACTTCTTTCATGCTACTCTCCATCTTAGCCTGCTTCCAGGAGGACATCATCTGTCACAATTAGAATTCAGAGTCCCAGAGTGTCTGTACTGTCCTTAGGCCAGAGTTACTGACATCCCACCGTACATCATAACAGGATGGGATTTTTTTTTTTTTTTTTAAATTTTGTTAAAGTTTCCTTGTGGTAGAATTTATGAAGGAAGACTGAATATAGTGTAGATGATTTAAAAGATGTAAAGAAACAATTCCCTGGCCAGAGCTGTCAGTTCAGTGGAATTCTCTCGTACCATCCTCCCTGGATGGCAACACAGGAAATTGAAGAAATAGAAGACAATGTCTCATATGGAAAGATTCTTTTCAGTGAATAAAAAGGCATTTATCAAACTGAGTCATGTCAACAATCAACCATGGACGGCAGCTACCTTAATATGAAAGGGAAGAGGACAATTTTTAACCTGTCCAGGATCTCTTACGAATTGATTTCATATGACTTACTATGGGTTTTATTCAACGAGAATTACAAGATGTCTCTGTGCCTGCAGGGACCCAGTATTTTTATTTTGTGGCTTTGTTGCCAATTTTTCCCTACTCCATCTCCCATTAAAACATGTTCATAGACACTGGCCAATATTGTTTTATTTTATTTTCACATTGTTACCCTATTTCCATAAACTCATACTGGCTGTGTCACTAGGTCATGAAAACATGTGAATTCATCATATTTAGGTAACAGAGGAATTAGCATTCCATGTAAAACATTATGAAAAAGCTTTTGTGTGTGTTCTACAAAACTTTAAAGAGGTAGAAGGCAAAAATTCAAATGCTGAGAATTCCAGGGACTGTGGTTTGGGTTGGCACAGGATCATTATTTAAACCAACCAGTGGTTTGTTTAATCATTTTGGAATAGAGATGATATACGTGATATAAGAACCAAGCAACTAAATAGAGCATCCTTTTCTGGTGGAAGGAGTCAGTCAAGAAACTCAAATCTGTTCTGTGAGGAGGATGCTGGGCACAGAATCCCAATGATGGCAGCCACATGCTCGGAAGGCATGCTTTCCCTGTGTCCAAGAACTGATGGATAGTCTTTTTCTTTTTTTTTTTTAGTTTCAGGTGTACAAAACAATGTAATAGTTAGACATTTCCACCCCTCACAAATTGATAACCGCCCTCCCCGAATCTACTACCCCCCGACATCATATATGGCTGTTATAATTCCATTGACTCTATTCCCTATGCTGTACTCCACATCATTTATATATGTATATATACATATATATCATTATAGCTGACATTCAATATTATAGTGATATATATATATATATATATCATATGTACATATGTATATATGTACATATGTACGTATGTATATATAGTGTATATATATATCTCACTATAGCTGACATTCAATATTATAATGATATATATATCATATACATATATATCTATAGTGATATATATATATACATATGTACATATGTATATATATGTGTGTGTGTATATATATCTCACTATAGCTGACATTCAATATTATTCAGCTTCAGCTTCAGGTGTACAGCGCAGTTGTCAGGCATCTACACAGTCCATGAAGTGGTCTCCCGAATAAGACAAGTGGAATCTCACTTATATATGGATAGTCTTCTTCCACAGAGGAAGTATCCAATTCTGCCTGAGGTAGCAGTATCAATGAGGGGCTTTCCAAGTGAAGCCCTCTTCCTTTGGTGATTTCTTAAAATTATTTTTATGCAATTAACATCTGAATGAATTTTGGTAATTTAAAAGGGCATATATAGTTATAGTTATGGTTATTAAGTATATAGCATCCCTGCCTTCACACTCCAATCCCATTCCCTCAACAAAGGTAACCACGGTTATCAGTTTGGCATGTATCCTTCAAGGCTTTCTCTATGTATTTATATTACATGGGATTTATTTTTGTCTTTCTTTAACATAAATAAGAATCATACTATATTAACTGTTCTGCTTTTTTTTCAAACAAAATAAAATGCTTTGGTTATCTTCCATGTCTTTTGGTATCTCCCACTGGTAGCCATATTAATGGTTTTACTTCTTTCTTATTACCAGCAATATGGAAATGAACATTCTTGTTCATCTTTCTTTGCATACACTAGTAAGCATTTTTCCCACAAGGTATAAACTTAAAATAGGAATTACTGAGATAGAAGGTATACAAATATTACATTTTAATAAATATTACCAAATGGTCGTGCAAATAGTTCACATAAATTTAATGGGGTCTGATTTTATTGCATCCTTCTGCCATCTGCAAAGACTACTTAGATTATTATATTATTTTACCCCTTTAATCTGTTAATACAGTACATGTCATTAATATATTTCCATACATTGCATATTCTTGTGTTATCAGAATAAACTCTAGCAGGTGAGGATATATGATTCTTTTCAAGTGCTACTGATTTTAATTCTTTTTTTTCTTTGCTTTGCCTTTTTATTTAGAGTTTTTACATCTATAGTAAAAAGCAATATTGGCTTATAGTTTTATTCATGTGTGCCATGCTTGTAAGATTGCTAAAATCAGTTGGGTAGCTTTCTGACATTTTTATTGCTCTGAAAAAATTTATAAAATATAGAAAATTATCTGTTCCTTAAATTTTTGGTAAAATACACTCTAAAACTTTCTGAATCCACTTTTTTTATAGAACCAACACATTGACACATTTTTCAGTTATTTTTATTATTATTGGTCTATTAAAATTTTATAATTTTGATTTGGTCAATTTTATTAGGTAAATTCTAGAAAAGCATTTATTTCATCTAAATTTCCAAATTTATAGAAATAATATTATATAGATATCCTTTCAATTTCTGAAATCCCCTTTACATCTGTCAATTGCTCCTGAAGCAAAGGAAAAAATTTACTTGTTTCCGTTTTTAATTTATAAGTGAATAGAAAGTTTATCTATCCTTCTTTTGGTTAATTTTTAATTTTATTTTTCTGTGGGCAGAGAATTTAGACTAGTTATTTCTATGACTTAAAATTTATTTTGAAATCTAGCCATTCTATTGTATGTACATTTAAAGGAATCCTGCATTCTTGTTTTCTTGTTTTTGTTTTTGTTTTTCCATTTTGCCCTTTGCTGAAATAATATTTTTTTGCTCCATTTTTATTTATACTAATGGTTTCAAAGTTATAAATCCTATTCCTGAAGGTTACCATCAAATATTTAAGCCACATTTTTAAAGCACTGATTTTTCTATCAAAATCTAGAATTTATCACCATTAATATATTTCCATGCAGCAAGACAAAATATCTTGGCAGGATTTTATTTTCCTCATTTTATTTTCAGAGACCAGCACCTCCTCTCCCCTTCCCATTACTTCATAGCCCAATATACTGAGATCTTATTTGTTAGTAGATAACAGCTACTTCAATGTACGCTGGTTTGTTTTCTACATGTTATTTCTCATAATCCTCATTGTCCTTTTTCCTCTTTATATTTCTTTGTTTTGTTGATTGTACACGTGAGTCAGTCTTCCAAAGTAGGTCTGTAGGTTATCTGAAGACTCTATATTTTGTTGTCCTGCTTGAATGCTGGTTTGCTCAGATACACTTAAACCTTGAAAACAATGTTCCATTGTCTTCTATTATCAGTTTGGCAAGTGAGAAGTCTGATGCCAATCTGCTTTACTACAGGTTTCTTCTTTTCTCCTCCCTGGCACCCCAGAAGCTTTTAGAATTTTTATACCTATACACTTAGAATCTTTCCAATATGTTTCACCAGGCTCTGTCTAGGTGTGGGTTTTAACTCATTAAGTATGCTTGGCACTTAATGAATCTTTTCAAAAAGAAAACATTCTTCTGCTCACAAAAATTTGTTCTTTTTTATTTATCCCAGATTCTCCTTCTATAACTGCTATTAATTATATATTGAACTTCTTGGATTTATTCTCTATTATTCTTACTTTTCTTTCATAATTTACATCTCTTTATTTTTTTTTTCTTTTTTTCTTTTTTTTTCTTTTGGCTTCTTGTCCAAGGAAATATAGGCAGATTTCTCTTTTAGATTGTTAATTCACATGTTTCTAGTCAATTATTCAACCTTTTCTAAATAATTTCAGAAATTATATATTTAATTTCTAAGAACACTTTCTTATTCTCTGATTTCTAATTTTTCCTAACAGTCTGTCTTTATATTATGGACGCAATGTCCTCTTAAATCATTCTGAAGGTATTAATTAGTATATTTAACACTCTCTTGTATTCCATGCACTATTGATGTTCCCTCTGAGATCAGCTGTTCTGTTTTTTTCCTTGTAGTTATTTACTTAGTTTTGTAAAAACACATCTGCAGATCCTTGATATGCAATTATGAATGAGGGACCACACTGATTCCTGTAAGTAATTGGCGTTGGTTTCCTTTGTGTTGTATAGGTTTGTAACCTCAATACTTCTCTCCCGTATATGGAAGAGCTGGTTGTGGGTCTAAGTACACGAGTGTAGTCACATAGGAAGCTCAACTCTCATTTTGGTACAAGGACTTAACAGCCTAATTAGCCTCCAGAAATGTGTACCACAGTGTTTTTCAAAGGGAGGACTATGGAGCTTCCACATGCAAGTCCAGCTTAGTAATGATAAGAATGCATATTCCTCAGCTCAACTCCAGACTTTCTCCACCAGTATCTCTGGGCATAAGGCCTTGGAATCTGCATTATTTACCAATGCAGCAGTTTTACCTGATTCACATTTAAGCCTGAGAAGTATAGTGTTAACAGCTCACCAATCGGTGATCATGGTGCTTATGTGATTCTAAATAAATGCAAATCTAGATACTGAATCCAGGAGTGTGTACTCATAGGTATATGCATAAGTATACAAATTCTTTTAGATCATCAAAACAAAATCTTAAAATTTTAGAAATAATTTTAGAGAACATATGCACGGATAATGCATTTAATCCATGCAACTCCCATGAGGCATTTTTAACTTTCATTTTATGAATGAGAAAACTGAGCCTCAGAGAGTTATACTTAATTAGGGTTATAGAGCCAGTAAGTGATGGATGTGGGAATCATATATCGGACTTTTGACTCTGTTGCACTCTGGTGGGCTGAATCATGGCCTCCAAAATTATCCAGGAACTAATCCTAGGAACCTCTGAATGTGACCTTATATGACAAACTAAACTTTCAGAAGTGATCAAGTGAAGAATCTTGAAATGACTAGAGTATCCTAAATTATACAGCTGGGCCCCAAATATAATCACAACTGTCCCTATCATAGGGAGGCAGAGAGAGAACTGACTACAGAGAAGAAGGTGGCAAAGTAAGGACTGAAACTAGAGGTTTTGAAACAAAACTGTTGGCCCCTCCTCTTGGAGGAGCAGACTGCAAGCCAAGGAATGAAAGAAACACAGCTTTAGACACTGAAAAAGACAAGGAATCAGATAGAACCATAGAGCCTACAGAGGGAACATGTCTTGATTTTGGCCAAGAGAAACTGATTTTAGACTTCTGACCTCCAGAAATGCAAGAGAATAAATTTGTGTCATTGTAAGTCACCAAGTTTGTGGTAATTTGTTACAGCAGCCCTAGGAAACTAAAGTAGACACTGATTAGGACTGTTCATAAATATTCCAGTTCTTTTCCCAAGTCCATGGTAAGAATATACTTCTCTGTCTCACAATGAAGTTAGGAGTGACCACGTGACTGTCTCTGGCGAATAAAATGTAAGCATTAGAGACATGTATTAGATCTGAGTGACAGCTTTAAGAGTCAGTGCACAATTCATTACATTCCCTTTTTACTGCTGTGGATCTTCACAGACGCATGTGTCAAGAGGGAGCTCCCATCATCCTTGATCCCTGAATGACAATGATGAGCAGAGCCCCCGGCAACCTATAGTGAACATATAGCAGAATGGAGTCCGCCTTTGTTTTATAAAGCCTATGAGATCTAGGCATTTTTGTTACTGAAACATAATCAACCTATCCTGACAAATACAGATTACAAAATTTGTGCTCATTGCACAGAACCAAGATGCTTCTTACAAGTGCATCTCACTACTCTCCTAGTCTCCTATCATATTTCTAATGTGTCAAGATCATTTCAACTGAATCACCCATATTCTTAACAGAATGGTATACACTATGGAATTGTTGACTGAATAGTTGAGGCAGGCATACTAAGAAAAATTGAAACTGAACCCAACTTCCTTCTTACACTTCCTGGTCCCACCATTCTGTTTTTACTAGAGGATGGCCTCTGTTTGCCACCATCATTGAAATCCATCTCTTTCCATCTATAATGAGTGTGAGTGATGCCACTATTCCGATGTTGTCATCAGATGAGAGGCAGGTCCAAAGCACCCATACTTCAGTATCAGTCACATTCACTATCCAATTATGCATATAGACTGATACATATGGGCTATACCCCTTGACCTGCATCCACACAGCATCTGCTATTATAATTACGTGCTTGTTTCCCTTACCCTGAGTAGATTTGCTTTTTCTCTTGGAACATCTCCAAAAAGCTACCCACAAAGGCTATCCTGGCACCACCATCTTTCCCCTAACCTTCTCCTCTAGTCCTGAGCATGGTAGATTAGCTTTTACAGTGATCTGGTTTTCTTTAGTGGGATTAAGGGGGTAATATTCTAAAGATGAGACTGCTCAGCTAACCTGCAAAGATAGTGTGACCCAGACCTCCAGTGACAGGTACCATCAACAAAATGTACCTGCTTCGACACAGGTCTGTATCACTCTTACAGGGTTGTACTGTACCACATGATGTGAAGATCTGTCTCTCCTGAAGCTACAGTATGATCTGAGATGGCCTTAGGAGGCCACGGAAAATGTCAAAAACAAGAAGCAACACGTTAGTAAAACCCTGCTTCAAATTAAAGCCCTGCCTTTACTGGTGCCGATATCTGCTAAAAGCTATTATTTGAAATATCTGTAGATAGTTTTAATCTGTGAATAATTGCTATCTGCACATCTCAAATTCTTTACAGTTTTCTGTTAGACATATCTGCATGAAGCTATAAATAGTGAAGCAATGTCGCTCACTGTATAATACAGTCTCTGCTTTTAAAACTCATCATGAACTTCTATGTAATTTATTTTTTATTGAAGAATTCCAATTAATGGCTTCCTGGTGATTTTAAAGCCTCAAATTATCAGTCTCTGAAAACAAAGCAGAGAACATAATTATCATAAACCGAGAATTTTTCATTTTGAAGCTTATCTGTTTGTGCTAAGTATCTTGTCTGTAAGTAATTAGTGCCTTTATTTTTTTTTCAGTAAAAATAATGACCATTCTATGCTACACATCCAAATTTTGTTAACTGCTAGATGTACTGTATGTATTATATGTGAAAATGGACCACCTTGGACTAGTTTGAAAGTATTTCATCAAATGATAATAGCAACAACAAAATACATCTGTTTGTCAGAATAAATTATGTGGCATGTATTTAAAAAACCTATTATATCCTTTTGCTTTCTTTCTAAGAATAAAAGCTCACAAAAATATGTACTTGCCATTTATTACCAGGGCTGCTTAACAAGAAAAGACCTGTTTTATCTTCCATTTATAATTCCTAACTGCTAATCAAATTGATCAGCCAATAGCTTGGATAGAGAGGGTCTTTCATACAACCATTTCAAAATGTTTTACTAGAGATAAAACAAAATTCAATGAAATTAAACCAATTTGAATGACAATGTGAGCCAAACATTCCTTTAAGTATTCTGAGAACTCAAGTTTTCCCGATTAAAAAAAAAAAAGTGGGGGTTCTACTAATGAAACAGAAATTGCCACATTCTAAGAGAAAGTTGTTTACTCAGGTCAAATACTGTCCAAGGTGGTTTCGCCCCTCAGTCTAGGAAAATAACTTGACTCAATGGTAGGATTAATTTACTTCCCCTTCAAAAAATAACGTTTTTTTTTTCATTTTATAAAATTAACACGTTCCTTAAATAAACTTGAAAAATAAAGACGTACCTGATGTAAAGTGTCCATTTATCCACTTTACATGTGTAAAGTGTTCATTTTCTCACATTTATTATTTTATCATGCGTATTCAGTGAAAAAAGAAACACACACATGCATTCACACAGAGAGATTTTTAAAAAGGATGAATATGTACACTTGTATTTTGTTTATTTTACTTATTATTATGAGTACTTTCATAATATTCTTTCAAAATATGCTTTTAAATAGCTACATATTTCATAATAATGCTGTATATATCATAATTTAACCATTTCCTTATGTTGGACATTATGTGATTTCTAAACTTTTTTCTTTGATAAATAATGGTGCAACAAACACGTTTGTATGTAATTTTTAAAATAAATCTTTTATTATTTCCTTACCATAAATTTAAAGACTACTATCAAGTCATAGGGCTGAAACTTTTAAAGCTCTTTATTTGTGTTAAAAACCTGCTGTGTAGAAAGACACAGTTCCTATCTGCATATCACTAAGTCAACAAGCCCACATGATGACTGTGGTAATATAACACCATTGCTTAAGTTTATGCTGTCTTAATAATAAGATGTAGAATTTTGTTATTTTTATTTGCATATCTTTGATAGGTCATAAGGTTAAATACACTTAGTATAGTTATTTTCTCTATATATCTATATCGATATCCACACTTTTATTTATGTTTACTTTTCTCATATTTTGAAAGGGGATTAATATTTTTTTCTCATCCATTTGTCAGAGCTTATTATATAGTAAGTATGCCTTTCGTCTTGCATAATTATTGCAAAAATTTTACCTTAATATGCCATTTGCCTTTCACTTTTGTTTGTTTTGACATATAAATATTATTTTGACTTTTATGATTGTTTTTATACTTACAAAGTCCTTTCCCATTAAAGATATGATAAATATCTACTTATGTGTTAATTACTTTGTATTTTTTAATTTATCTCTTTAAACTCTTAATAATTTATTTTAGTAAAGTGATTTTCCTAATACCATTTATTGATCAGCCATTTCCTTCTCTGGAGATTTGTGATAGCATATTTATCACATCCTACATTCTTCTAATTTTGAGTCTGGCTCATGGCTATCGACTTTACTCCACATATTTATTTGCTACACTATTTTGACTATTTTGGTTTAATAGTACGTTTCACTGTCAAATAGAGAATTGTCATCTCTTTACTCTTCCTTTACAAAATATACTGTATATTTTTGACTGTGTGTTTTATTTCCCAAATGCATTTTACGATCATTTTGTTACACTAAATAAAATAATCCCTTTCTTGAAAATGCACTAAATTAATAAAAATAATTTGGGAAAATTGACATCTTCACAATAATCAGCCTTCCCATCTATGAGCAAGTTATATCTTTACTTTAATTGCTTAATGACTCTCTGTAAAGTTTTGTGGTTTAATTCATATAGTTTCCCCCTTTATCCTGTTCTCTATGGAATTTCCAGTGTCTAGCAAATTTCAAGCCACAAAACTCACACAATCATTATTTGTCAACTGAAGTAACTAATTTGTAGGTTCAAGCCCTTATTCTTACTAGCTAGCTCTGTGATCTGGAATGAGTGCCTTAACATCTCACATTCTAAGTTTCCTCAACTGTAAAATGATGAAGTGACTGAATCAACCTAATAAAATGATCATGAAAATTAACTGGGATCAACTCATCAAATGAAAACAGCAACTTACATATCTTAAGCTCCAATCACTATTAATGAATAATATAGTTGTCTGGAACATGTGTGTTAAAGGAAGAATCAATAAAACTGCAGACAGAGATGGAAACATAGGGGAAATGAGGAACTGATCATAACCCCGAAGTTTTGAGGCCAATCCAAATAGAAAATTTAAGAATAGCAACTACTGATTGTGTCTTTGGACCCTGTAAGACTCATAGCTTGGCTTAGCAGCAAGCCCTACACACCTGGAGGATGGACGCAATGGTGGGAAAGAGTGTGATGTGACCAGAGGCCAGGATGAGCCCCAGTCTACAGGGAGCTTTTCCTATAAACACTAGAAGTAACACCAGATTGAATAGAAGGAACACAACTGAGAAGTATTTCTGGGAGAAAAGAATACATTAAGCTCATCCTCAGTTCAAATATAGACCATATTTACCCCATAAATAAAGTGGGAAATTAAGGAGATTATCCAAATAACTCCTATTCTCTTCCAAAAACAGCCTACTACTTGGCCTGCAATGATTTGAATATACTTAGATATTTGAGCCCCAGTGCCGTCACTGGATAATAGTTTCCATTCTCCACTTCAGTGTTCATGTAGACCCAGCTATCGTGCCTTAAAAAAGCCCAGGACTAACTTTAGCCACTGGTCCTGCTTTCAATAAAGCCTTATTTTAATAGAAACACTGTGTCTCTCTTCCAAGTCCCCACCTTTTTTCGGCAGCTTGCCAGCTGAAGGCGAAAAGAGAATTCTAGCACATTGTCCCCAAATTCCAGGCAGATCACAAAAATAAACTGTCCCAGAATGTATTCCTTTTAAGAAAAATTGCTTATTCAAGGCTTGCTTTTCTTGTTTGCCTTCCTTCTTCCCTTTCCAAACACTTTTTCTTCTAACATCATGCTGTAAAGTTGCCATCTGTCTCAAACATACACATACACAAAAGGGAAATCCACTTACAATGAATACTGGAAAGAAGAAAAAGAAGTTGCTTACAAGTGGGTGTTCTGCACCATATGACATTTCCAACCCAGGGGCCAAAATATGAATGACCTCCCAGTCAGTGGTCTCCCAGTTTGGCTATCAAGACGAGAGTAAAAATAAATGACTATTTTTTAAAAATTTACGTTTGTACAATATTCCCAAGGGAACACTTGATTTTTATAACCCTGTGATAAAGGGATGGTCAGAATTCTATAAATAAGAAAACTGACACCCAAAAAGGCAAATCCCTGAAGATCACAGGTTAGTTGAGAATTTCAGAGTGTGCATCTGCAGATCCCCTGCACCCGAATCAGGGGGACATGTGTTCAAATAGCATAAACTGGATTATATCGCTCCCCTGCTAAACACCACTCCATAGTTGCCCATTCAATTAGAAAGAAATCCACACCAGGTTTCACACTCCTCACTATAGGCAGCAGGACTTGTCCCTGTCCATGCACAGACCTCACAGGCTGCCGTTCTTTTCTCATCTACTCTCTCTGCCTACCCCACCCTTCTGTGTGGCCCTCATTCACGTGACGGGTGTACCTGTTTTGAGGGGTCTTTGCATGAGCTGTTCCCTCTGCTTTGAAGTTTCTTCCCTCAAATCTCCAAATATCAGGTCCTTCCTTCATATTTGAGTCTTCAAAAAGCCATCTCTGTCCATGCTGACAAGTGTAGTCCCACACAACAACTTATCCGTTGATTTGATCTTATTTATTAATCTTTTAACTTATTTACTTACGATGTGTTTATTAACTAGTTCCCGTGTTCTCTCTCTCTCTCTCTCTCTCTCTCTCTCTCTCTCTCTCTCTCTCTCTCACAAATGCACGAGTGCACTCTCGACTCAAAGCTTCACTTCAGGAGGGCAGTCATTTGTCTGTCTTATTAAGACAATAGAGAACATTGGAAAGCATGGAGTAACACTTAGAACCTGTTGTCAATAAAATGCAGCTTACTGGGCACCATCTCAGACCTACTGAGTGCCTATCTAGGAGCAAGGGCCTGGAGATGCGCATTTTAAATAGTTTCCTAGAAAATTTCAAAGCACTTTAATGTTTCAAAAGTCCAGATAATGAATACTTGAGCCATGGCTAGACAGACACACTTGACTCCTAGTGGCATGCTCTCCACTGCACCAGGTAAGCTCCAGTTTTAAAATGACTGGTTTCTTTCAAATGGCTGCTCTAGCAGGAAAGTTGTTTAGAGATTCACAGGGGCTTTCACCGTGGATGCGGATTAAGTGGTACCTGAAACTGCTTTTCCAAAATTCAATGTTTCATTTTTGTCTCCAGTGTTGGCTTGTGCTTTGATGGGAAGCCTCAGAACTACTTGTGCAGATTGAGGGAGAGAACATTCTACGAGGAGCTGGGTTTCATTCTCTGTTGACTCACTGACTGCTTATGGGACCTTGGACAATTTTATTAATTCCTCTGGGTCGCATTTTCCCCATCTGCAAAATGAGGGTGTTGAGATAGATTAACTTTGCAGTCCCTTTGCGCTCAAATATTTTGTGGTTCCAAGTCATTCCAATTAACTCAAAAAGAGCCCTTGCTATTGTAGTCAGTGTTGTGAAAGGGCTCTGAACAGCCCAGCATTCATGCCATGTGGCCCTGGCCAACCACAATCACCCAATCCCTGTCTAATGCTTAGCATCTTGTCTTGTGTCAGGAAGACAAGAAAGTATCCTACTCACATTGAAAAAAAAGAAAATGCGTTTGTGCTGACTCCATCTGATTCCACTTAGATGCCGCTAAGGGATGTTTTGGTTGGGCACCTGGTAGGATACACAATTGTTCTGTTTGTTAGAAAATTCTAACATCTGTCAATGACACAAATAGAATGTTCCCCTGCCCTTCATCTTACACACACACACACACACACACACACACACACACACACACACACGAAAAACCTACTAAAAGGAATTGCCAATTGTTCTTCTGAGGAATTCTAAAGCCAGAGTCAAGCTTCATGTTTTAACTTGAAAGTAAGGGTGGAATAAAATCATCCTGATGTTTATAAAGGAAAAGCGAGGCTGTCTCTATCTGCCAGAACTGGCACTAGGCAATCATGATATTCACTGCCTGGAAGTTCTTTAAAATAGAAGCCAATTGGTATACATTGGGTGGAGAAGTATTTGGGGGCAGGAAGAGGGGATGACAAGGTGCTAATGGAAGTTGGGAGGGGAATCTGATGAATGAGTAAAGGTATGGCTGGGCTATCACATTCAGAAAGCAGGCGGGATAGATAATATTGTTTATACATGCCAATGAGAAGAGATTGGAAAAGATAGAGGAGTAAAATCAACAACGATACAGTTTTTCTTAACTGAACTTCTAGAAATTTCATCCTCAATCTAGGTTGAGATTCCTCTTTTCAGTAATTGCAACATATTCTACCCATCGTCCATAAGACTCCTCTAATTTAGAAGGATATGTTTATAATCTGATGAATTAAAAATCCATTCGCTTTTCAGTGTCACTTTATATTTACATTTTAGATGAGTTATATGTATGAATGCAAACATACGATTCATGAGATGTGAGTATAAACATACTACCTGATTTCTTGAGTCTCCTACACAAATCAGTCTCTTTAAGTCTCACTTCTCATGTAAATGATAATCAATGGAACCATATTTCTATGCTAAAAATATATGAATTATCAAGTGCTTTATGTAGGTGCTTCTGTTTGTCTTTTGATGCCTGAGGATCCTGGCTAGGAGAAAGAGAGGAGAACTTGCCATAAATTTGATGAGGCCACACCACCTAATGAGGACCAGCAGGCCTTATTTGTTCAATAAACAGGCAGTAGGGCTGGAAAACAGACCTGGATCTCACCTTCCCCAACCTACAAATGTGTTATTTCTCATAAAACATTACCCAGTTGTTGACAGTTAGCTACAACATAGATACAGGGTTCCATTAAGACTTTGTGTACTTTTCAATTTCAACAACTCACATTGTAGATGTGATCAAAAGAGTCTGTAAATGCTATTTAAAAGTCTGACAGCATTACAGCACAGTGCAAAATGTTATCCAAGGAGAAATGACTACTAAAGATTAGAAAGGGAATTATTATGCCCAATGGCTAGCAGTATTTTTGTAACCTGTATCAGCTAAGACAAGGAAATCCATTGCTCATTACCAGAAAGTAGGAGATCCAACCCCCACCCCACCTCCCCATCAGTCCTACAGGGTAAACTACTAATGCTTATAATGCAAAAGTTAAAAACTACACAAAGATCTGAGTTTCTTTGCAGAGTATTCTTAGACAAGGCCTTTTAAGGAATTGTCCCACAAAATTGCCTTCTGTAGAAGTTACATGTTATTAATGCTGTGATAATGGACCTCTTTAATTCATTGGGCCTTCTTAAAAATCACATCTTTAGGTTGAAAGGGGACCATCCAAGGAGCCAGCGGGCTCTAATTTCTGACAGTTGTTCTTTGTGATTTAGCAATGTCAAGGGGGGATGGAAGGTAAGAGAAGATGGGAAGTAAACAGATCTAGAATTTTCTAGGAAGACAGTCTAAACAAGGCTCTAAGAAAAATCACTGAAAATGTCAGCCCAGCCAACAGAGACAGATTCACAGAGCAGCAAAGTCATGGCATATGCTTTTTCATCTATTCAATCTGACCCTGGACCCACTGCCATAATCTTTTTTAAGGTTAGTGGTGGGAAGGCTGCCGCCTGAATGTTTGCAGAGGTCTCTTAACATCCTCTGCTAAGGAACCTTAAACCTCAGGTACTATTTCGGAGGAAATGGACAGCACAAAACACAGACAGAAAATTAGCCGCAGCAGACCCTAGATATAAACAAGTTCCACCAGCCTTTCTGAAATCATTTAAGGCTGGGGTTGTTGGGGTCAGTGGAGCGGGTGAATAGGGTATATGTGTATGTACGTGTGTTTGTATGTGTTTCCTCAACTTGGACCTTTGCCCAAATATTTTAATAGGTACAGCACAGAAAGAAGGAAGAAGGGGGAAAATTTAAACTATTTAAAGCTAAGCAATTTACATTTTCTTGCAAAAAAAATAATAATAACAATAATAATAATGAAAAGAAAGACCTGAACAAAATTGCAGCTACAGCAGGTCTGTGAGGGTAACTTAGTAAAATACTCAGCGGATGGCTGCAAACCTCTAATGGAAAGTTGTATAAGTGGCTGAGGCCAAAGTAGGCATTAATTACAATGAAAAATCAGTTTAGAGTAGGCCACAACTAAATTGGAAGCTGGTCCTCTAGGTAAAACAAAGAAAGTGAACAGCAGCCTCAGATTTGATTACATGGCAATACAAGAAAAATGTGCTGTATGTTGTCTATTATTAAAGCTGCTTTGGGGCCCTGTGTTTGGTGCCTCAGGGATTTTAATAAAAAATTAGTAATAGGTCTGCTGCCCTGGCTCACTGTGGCTTTTTGGAGTATTTGTGGGTTCAGGGCTGGTCCTGCAGTGCAAATTAAGTCATTTCAGACAAGCAGCCTCTGAAAGTGTTATGTGATAGCAAAGTTCAAATACTGCACTTTGGCTCTAAAAGGACACAGCCCCCGCTGGAGGCTGATTCAGAGTTTCAAAGAAATAATAAAATTTCATCATAAGGAGGAGGAGGGGAAAATGAAAAGCAAGAAAAAGGTGAAAAAAAAAAAAAAAAAGCAACTGGTTCTTTCTGTATGTCTTTGATTACTCTTGCCAAATTCTAGTCCTGGTATATAAACTATATGAGTGCATAAAATATTGCCAATGAGCGAGTTAATGGCAAAAAAGGCAACTGTTAACCGGGGATTTTTCTTTTCTTTTCTTTTTTTTTTTTGTCTTACAAATGTTAACTCTATAACTCTTTTTATATTGATGTAGTGATATTAATAATATTGCCTTTATTACTAATATCACCACTGGGTCCATGGCATGACCGTATATATCCTAGCCATGAAACATTAACAAAAGTTCACCCTGATTAAGAAATCAAGCCTATAAATCTACATTCCTCCAAAGATGAAAATGTCTGGGGCAAATTATTTTCTACAAGACAGCTACGTGAAGAGGATATTTCCCAGCCTTTTCTAGGTATACCAGAGATCTGATGGCTGGCATTTGCTATCAGACAAACAGTCCCTGGTCTTAGAAACTTGATAAATGCTTTGCAAATTCAATAAACTGAGAGTGCTTGGGTAGGGGGTGCATTTCCAACCTGGACCCTTGCCCAAAGAGCTGAATGGGTTCAACAGGGAGACAGAATGAAGTGTTGATGTGTGATGGATTTAAGAAGTGTGTGCCTGTATGAGCATTAAGTGTGTACGGGTGTAGATGTGATAGTAGAAATAGGAGTCTTTGAGTCAGGGAAAAAATAAACTTTTGTTAAAGTAATTAAAAAATTCTTTGTCATAATCTCTTTTCTTAACTTTAATAAATAAGGAAACCCCAATCCATGCCCATGGAGGATCTCCCTTGTCCAGCATCAAACAATATCCAGTTTCGGTACCTCTCTAATCAGTTGGCAGAGGATGTGCCAGTATAAGTCCCCTGATTTCCAGTGGATCTAGAAAATTCCAATTAACCCCAAACACCTTCTTCCCCTACCTGATGACCAATATCTAACATTATATGAGTTACAGAGCCACTCCTTTAGCTTAAAGCAGGGGTGTCCAAACTTTTTTCAACCGTTTTCACCATGGGCTATATGCGGTAAAATACACAAACAGCCGGGTCACTCACTTGAGGTGAAGTACGTATTGCCTCACCTGGTTTATTTAAGTAAACTAAATATATTTTTGGAACTTGCTGTGGGCCAATTAACAATGGATCGTGGGCCGCAGTTGGCCCGTGGGCCACAGTTTGGACACCCCTGGCTTAAAACATTGCTTGCTATTAAAATGCAGATTTTCCAGCAAAATCTTCTTAACCTTGGAGTGAGAAAACAGAAAGCATAAGAAAAGAATGGGGAGACAGCTAGATACGAAATTGGTCCAAGGAGACTGAAAATAAACTTTATCAAAGCCCTAACTTCTCTAAGGGTCGTCTCTCATCCTCAGACAGTCTCTATGGAATCTTGGAAGAGCCATCTTCTGTCTTCAACAGAAGCAGGAGAATGGAGGTGCCCTTTAAATGGGAAAGCATCATGACTACAGACCATGGGGTCACACAGACTTACAAAACAAGCACACTCTTCCATTCAGTCCTACAACACATATCTATTGAGCACTTACAAGGTGTCAGACATTGTTCAAACTGCTATGAAATCAGAAGTGAAAAGACAGTTCCCTTGGCCATCATCCCCAGGTTCCCAATGGCCAAAGTCTCATAAAACTTTGCTCTTCCCAAGCTGTTGAAAACGTAGAGCCAAAAAACAAAAGATAGAATGACAGAGAATATAAGTATGTGAAACAGAGAAAAGATGGTAAGAGAGTCACAGTTTAGTTCAAGCACACGAAGACCTGATAATACTGGCATTCATTCAAAGTGGTCAACTGGAAAATACTAACAGGTGGCTTCATTTCTTCCGGTACTTTGGTTGAGGTGATCATATCATATTTACTTTCTGATTATATTTTTTTAAAAATCCTGGTGGCAATGATTGACGTTTTATACTCCAGCAACAAACAACACCAGTTTCTAAAAACTGTGCAGTATCATCTTGTGCTGATAACACATTACATCATCTCAAATATTTTCAAAGTAGGATATGCAGTTTTTCAGAAGTTACATAAAATCTTGATAAGGATATTTCAAATGTATCTCTTTTTCAATACGTAGCAGACTACTGAGTTATGAAATACATACATATATATATATATATATATATATATATATATATATATATATATATATATATATCTCGGAATAAAAACCTCAGAATAGAAAAATCACATATTGAGATCTGAAGCAATGATAGACTACTTCTGTTTATCCATATATATTTTAAAGACTATTTTTAAAGCTGGTCCTTTCAAAATGGAGATCTTTTTCCATAATTCATTATAAAGAGCGGACCCTAAAAGAAGTAAATTTTCCAATGTGGATATGTTTTCCCACTGTGTATGACTCCTTTCTAGACCTATGCCATATGCATGAAACCTTCATGCAAGGGCTGACTAAGTTCACAGGTGCTCAGCACTTAAATAGCAAGTATACATGTTCCCATATAATGGAATTGTTTTGTATGTGGAAGTCAAAAATACTAACTAAAATCTAAATTGAATTCACTGAATCAATCCCTAACTCTAGATGAGTTTGGAAAGATATATGTTTTCTACCCAAGTGAAAAATTATAGAAATGTCTAGTGTAACTCTCTTCCCCAAAGAATTCTACATGTGAAATTGTATAATTTAAGTGTTTAATATCTTATATGGGGAGGGATAGCTGTACAGAATTCAAGTCCTTGAATCTTTAACCAGCCCCAAAAGGCAAAAACTGTCTCTATCTTAGGTGTTATTCAGAACTGAATTCCCATTACTCACGATAGCATCTAGCATTGTCAATAAATAAGTATTTGCTGACTAGCGGATGGCAATGTCAGAAATGTCCTGGTAACACTCACTAAACATGAAAAGATGCCCATCCTTAGCATTTACAAACCTCAAAGTATATATAAAGGCAATCTTTTTATGTCAAGTTTCCTCTTTGAGACAATAGTGTTTAGAGTCAACAAGATTGCGTGTGTGTGTGTGTGTGTGTGTGTGTGTGTGTGTGTGTCCTTCAATTTGTCCTTTACAAATAAAGCCCAGTCCCTCTCTTCAGGATATCCATCATCTAACAGGTGAGATAGACAGAGCCTCAATAACAATACAATGTGCTAGTGTCATTGTATGAGTAGAAACAAAGTCTAATGGAAGCAGAGGAAGGGCAGTATTCTCTTTGTCTTCCTAAGGCTGTAGTACTGGAACTGGGCAAAAAACTGAAGCCTAGCTCTGATTGAAGTTGCTAATCAGAAGTCATTGGGAAACTCTATAAGCAGTTTCAGAAAAGGGATTAAGGAGATGTCATCGAGCAAAGGACAGAAGAACTAAAAAAGTACATTTATGAGTTACAAATGTACTCTTTCATTCATAAATACTTATTTTTTTAAAGTATCATTGAGAAGGAAGAAATTGACAGAGAATAGGTATTCACATGAGGAAAATGTGTGGCCACCCAAATTGAAGATGCAAGAAAAAGAGAGAATGCTTGATGGAGCAGTGGTCCAGTATACAGGATGCAGGACGCAGTCTCCGGGAATTAGTCTTGAAAGGAGTTGGTAAATCTTCTTCCAAACCAATATAGAAGGAGTAAGAAAGGACAACGATATGAATAAACTGGGAACAAAATGGAAAAGAAAGTTGAGAGCACTGTTACCTAATAAAAATAATAATAGCTTAATTGAGAATCCACTGTGTTGCAAGCTCTTTAAACACATCATGTCATTGAATTTTCCTGACCAATCCTATGAAGTAAGGTTTTCAACATAAGGAAATAAAAGTTTGAGGGACAAAATCAACTGGCCACGGTCACACAGACGATAACTGGTGGAACCAGAATTCTAACATAGCAAAGTTCAGAGTCCATCATTTTTCCACCATACCAGACCATCATCTATGACCTTGCTTTTCTTTATGAAAGCAGCAAGTAGTATGCCCACTAAAAGAATGGGGTAAAGCATAGATTAGTAGTTTAAATAAATGATAAAATATCAGAAATGGAATGGAAAGGAGTTAACTTGCCATTAAAAAGTACCTTTAAAAATTTAGCTGACATTGGAGATCATAAATTTTTACCAGTCAATGAAATTATAAGATTTCCTACAACACTGGCAAGAAAAGAAAGAAAAGTATTTAAGTTGACTAGATCTTAGAGGGGGACAAACTGAAGGTGTGAGACAGAAGTAGTTGAAATGATTGACTGTTGTGCCCAAATCAGATGGGAGAAAATAATTGTAAAAGGGAGTTTAAGGATGGGTACAAACATGGAAACATTTTGACAGAGGTGAACTGACATGAAGGCATGGGAGGATAGCCTATACCTGGTACCCAGAATGGAAAAGCTCAGAGTAACAGGCTAAGAGGTTGAACAGTAACATCATAATACAAGCCATTCAGACGAGTTGCTAAAGGACTGGAGCTGAGAGATAGTGGGGAAAAAAGAAAAGCAAGGAAACATGCATCACTATCGTATGTAATACATGATCAAAATGGAGTTTAGGTAGACCTAGGCTAATGCAGCAGGCTGGTTGACCTATATGGAACAAAATTCTAAAGGAAACTGAAGAAATTACTTGAAGACCTGTAAGTGCATATGGGATGGGTAGATGGATGGGTGGATAGGTGGGTGGGTGGGTGAATGGATGGGTGGATGGATGGGTGGATGGATGGATGAGTGGGTGGGTGGATAGAAGGACGGATGAATGAATGGATACTGGATGGTGGATGGAGAATGTGCATCATGGACTTTGGAGGAGATTTGGTGAACAGCAAAAAACATACATTGTCTTAAAATACCAAATTAATGGAAGAATTATGCCACAATTTATGTTTCACATAAAGATATACCACCTTCCTTTTAAAGGATAATACATTGGGGACAACGAAAATTAAAAAGCAGCCTACATAAAAACAGCAACAAAGTAATAGCAGTTTTCTTTACATAGTGGTAATATGTGATTTTTGCGTGATTTCATTTTCTTCTTTGTACTTTTCTATACCTCCCAAATGTTCTACAGTGAACACATTTACTAGCAATACAAAAGTTAATGTTTTAAGGAAAAATATATGATATCACGCTATAGGCATAAACGACACTACACATTATGAGTACACTGTGCGCCTCGTTGGAAGCCCTAGAATTTTTCCATATTTTAAATACATATATATGTATTATATATATGTGTGTGTATAAGCAGACATAAAACATATGTATGTATACACATATTGTTCTTTATATATACACATAGTATACATATATTTTTTCTGTAAATGTATATGCATGTGCGCATGCGAGCGCGCGCGCGCGCGCGCGCGCGCGTGTGTGTATGTGTGTGTGTGTGTGTTTAGGTTTAAACATAGCTGTAGAAGGCAAAAATACACATGTCACCCTCAAAAAAAGAGTAAATATTAAGTAACTGTATCCAATACTGTAACAATAACAACAAAATTTGCCTTGAAAAATTGAGCTTAGGTCAGGATTTCTCTCTCAAATTCTGTGGGTGGTAAGCTTTCATTACAGAATAAATACATCCATATCGCTTGATGGTATGAATGAGTAGCAAGCTCTACCGGGGCCTTCTGTTCTACTTGCCTCTCCTTTGATCCACACACTACACATTGGGTCTCTTGTTTTCTTCTTCCTTTCAGGGGGTTTTGGACTGTGGGACCCATCCCATTGACTTTCTGCAAACTGCTCTCTGCAAAGGCATGCTCAGGGACATGAGGGCTTAAAGGATTCAAACACAGAATGTGGCCCTTTCTTGTGGAAACGATTATGTGATAGATTCCATTGGGTTTTAAGAACCAGGTATAGAAGGGGAAAGAAAGCCCCGTTTTGTTTGCAGGAGGGCCCCTGAAAATGTAGCCAGAGAAGATTGTCCCACCCAGTTCAAGATGCTCAGACACACAATGGGAACCCTGATCAGTTCTGCTTTCAGATCATTTAAGAAGAAATAGTACTATTCCTTCAACAAAGATTATTCTGCTAGTATCATTATATACTTTCATAGAGGTACGTTTTCTAAGTCAATAATTGACGTCACATATAGGATTTTAAATCAAAGTAAATGATTCTGAACAGTAATACATTCAAGAGCTGAAAACATGGACAGGACACAAAACAACCTCAAACTTTAGGAAATTTAGGATCAGCATTAAACATATACATGCTACCAATGCCATTCCTTAATAGGTTCACCCATAGAAAGTAAAGTTTTCTTAGATCTTCTCAAAACTGTTCTCATAAGGTATTCTAGAACTGTTTTTTCCAAAGTCACACAAAAGTGGGGAAACTGAGAGAACAACTTCACAGGAGAGTCACGTTTAGATGCATTTTCTAGTCTTGTGTAGTCACCCTTCCACACACCGCATTTGTTCAGCGATAGCTCAGGAAAAATCTTTACAAAATTATTCATTTGAAACCGTAATTATTTTTTCCTGTGTCATCGTGCAGTTGCATCAAAGTGTCTGCTCATATTACTGCCCCAACTACTGGTGATGAATAAAAAGGGGGCTTGAATTTCCTGAGTCTGTGAGATTTTCACCTTTCTCAAATGTCTACTAAAGGCCTCCTCAGTCAATATTTTCACAAACAGACAGTTGTAATTAATACAGGTTTTACTTAAACTAACAAATGGTTCTCCTTCCCAATAGCATTACTGATTCACAAATGTCCTCCAGGTTGCCGGTAGAGCCCACAGTTACACAGTAAAGGGGTGTAGTATTGCAAAAAATATGTCTGGTCTTTCTCCCAGGTTCTTGGCACAAATCTCCTAAGCCCCTTTCCTGAATGATAGGAGTGTCTCTGTTACTCTTAAGAAGCCCCTTTTGAGCACACCTGAGTTTATGCTAATCAGGTGACTTAGGGGCAGGCCCCCACCGAAACCTGACCAGGACAGGGCTGGTCACTAGTGACCAAGTGATTAGAGGTTGAAACATTCAGCCCCACCCACCGGAAGGGCTAGAAAGTAAAGCTCGATAAAAACTCTCAAACAAGAGATTTGTTTAGCTTCCTGGTTGGTGAAAGCACCCACATGCCTGGAGGGTGGCACACTCCAGTTCAAGGGCACAGAAGTTCCTAAACTGGGGACCCTTTCCGACCTCACCCTATGTACCTGTTCATCTGGTTAATCTTCTGTATCCTTTATAATATCCTTTATAATAAACTGGCAAAGGTAAATAGATGTTTCTCTGAGTTCTGAGTCACTCTAGCAAATTATTTGAACTCAAAGAAAGGGTCCTGGAAACCTCTGGTTTAGAGCCAGTTGATCAGAAGCACAGGTATCTGAAGTGGGGGCAGTCTTGTGGGATGGTGTCAGAACTGAATTAAATGTGTAGGACATCCAGTCAGTGTACACTAAGAACTGGAACACTGGTTGATATGGATTTTTTCACATATTGGAAGGAGGAAATCATGAGAGACAATCAGATTCCCCTCTCCATTTTTTAAAGGAAAAGTAAGAATTTCAACATTTCTAAGGGCCTTTTCTGCGCCACAGAGGTTTACATCTGGTGGCAACTCCAGCCAGGTCTGAAGCTGATAGTCACACCCTAAGGGTCGTACTGCCTCTGTGTCCTGGGGCAGACTTGACCCTAGGCCTTCCGAGATAATACACAATTCTCAACCTGATCCACCTGTATAGTGCTGAAGGCTGAAAGGACTTTCCTATGCTTGAAAGATTTGGGAACCAGGAAAATTCAAGCCACATTTTCAAGATGACTGGTCTCATGGGGATTCAACCCAAGCCTAGAATGTAGAGTAGATACCAAAGATGGCATCCTGATCTGATTTTGTTTCCCCTTTCTCTGCCTTCTTCTCTGTCCTAGAAGCACTCAGTGATTAATAACAAACTGATTTAATCTGATCGAACACAGTTATCTTATTCTTTGACTGCGCCCCTCAATTCCTTCTCCAATCTTTGATTAAGATATAGATATAGTATATAGAGATAGAGACAGAGACAGGGATAAAGGAGAGGGATAGAGACAGAGAAAGATTATTGACTTGAGCTCAGACCTGGGAATTAAGACTTGGCAGCTCAACTGCCACTGGTTTACTCTGTAGCACTGAAAGATCTGACCATCTAAAAAGCTGTGGGGTAGAATAGACATCACTAAGACAGTGGCTTAAGGTGGGCAAGGCAGACATAGTTGAAGCTGATCTATTCTTTTCTATCTTTCTAGCTCTAATGCTCAATGTTTCAAGTATTGGGGGAAAGTAGAGATTCTAAAGCAGCCTCTTTGACAGTGATTCTACAATAACTGACGTGGTCAGCACTGGCAGTGGGGGAAGAGGCATTGGAGAAAAAAAATATCAGCTCTCAAATATGTGTGGTTATGTAGGGGGAAAAAAATAAACACAAAACATACAAAGAGAAATACCTCTTGTTATTTTGCTTTCCTTTTTTTATTCCTTGCAGCAGGCAAGTGGGGGTGGGGGAGAGGCAGAAAGGGCACTATGTAAATACATCTAATATGTCTATAATAAAGCGAAGTATGATAGTTTTACTGTATAGCAATCTAGTGACCTGAATTCTCATCCTGGATCTGTTTTATCACGGCAAACATTATCTTTCCTTCTGAACACTTCTGATGTTTTTTGTTTTGTTTTGTTTTAAATCCTTAATCTGGATCTCCATTTTTCTAAACTTTAAAATTCATTTATTCAACAATTGCACCACAAATATTTATCGAGCATTTACTATATTCCAGCCACTAGTCTAGTGCAAAAACAAAAACAAAAAACAAATGTCCCTACCCTCTTAAAGTTCATGAGACAAAAATTAACATAAAAAATAACTGAATAAATAAAATATAAATTACATAGCATTCTGAAATGAAATGAAAAATACATCTGGGACAAGGGGGTTCCAAAGTGCTGGGGATAATGGGCGGTTGCAATCTTAAATAGTGCACATAGTGTCGGCTTTATTGAGAAAGTAAGTTCTGAAAAACAACTTGGCGGTGAGGGAGTTGAGTATAATAAGAAGGGAGCTTATGGAAAAATTGGGGGACACTGTGGTTGGAGCAGAATGATTAAGGGGAGGAAACGTAGGAGATAAAGTTAGAACCTCTTTGGCCTTTGTAACAAATTTTCAAGATTACTGACTTACAGTTTAGAAGGACTGATCTGGCTGGCAAGTTAGGAGTAGATCAAAGCGAGCAGAAATCCTGTTAAGATGCTACTTGAATATGGCAGCAAGAGGTTATCAGTGGCTCAGACCAAGTTATCAATGAAGGTACTGAACTGCGGTTAGATTCTGAATGTATTTTGAAGGCGAGGCCAACAGTATTTTTGGAGAGATTGGATGTGGTAAGAGAACGAGAGGAGGAGACAAAAATGATTAGAAGGTTTCTGACCTAAGAGTTACAAAGTTGCAGTTGCCATCCACTGAAATTGGAAAAACTGTGACTAGAGCTATTCAGGAAGTTGGGGGGTGTGGGGAGGCAAGGAGTTCCATTCTCGATAGGTCAAGTTCAAGATGTCTATTAAAGTGTAAAGGTCTTGTGGGAAATTGGATATGAGTTTAAAGATCCAGAGAAAGAGGTCCAGGCTAGAGAAATAATAAAAGGAATAGTGTGGTTTCAACATTTTTGTTTGTTTACCACTTTTAACAGTTTGGAAAATTTATGGTCTATTATTAGATCGATGCCCCAATTCCTTTATTGTAAGATTATTTGGAGGCGGGGAGAGAAAAGAAGAAGGAGGAGGAGGAAGAGGAAGGAAGGAAGGAAGGAAGGAAAGAAGGAAGGAAGGAAAGAAGGAAGGAAGGAAAGAGAGAGAGGGAGGGATGGAGGAAATGAGAGAGAAAGATTGATTATTGGGAAATTTACAACCTAAGAGTGTGTTAGTTCCTTAGGGTCAACCTCCTTCAGATAGAGGGCACATTCCTGAACAGTTTAAGTCAAATCTTAAAAACCTTTAATCCTATTTTCCCACAGATCCACATATTTGAATGTTTTTAAGTTATTCTTAGCAGATCTTCCGTTGGAAATGGCTCATAACATTTTAACTTGAAGTTTATCAACTTCCAACCTTTCAAATAATTAAATATTTACACGCTCAGAGAACCTGCACTTGTGAAGTAAGAACCCTTGTGCAATGCAAATTGTCACACTTACTTTCTCTGCTGGTAAAATAAGAGTTACAGGGATTGGTTTGCTTCTGGTGCATGTAAAATAGAATCCCTTTCCCCATGTTCTGGGTTCTGGGACACACCCTCTGTGTCAGAAGATACCTCTCACAGAAAAATCACAAAAAGGAAAGGTAAGAGAAAGGAAAGGAAAAAGAGGATCCAATCTTAATGGTCTCATGTATGTTTTTCAAGCCAATTACTGTCGCTTTTCTTTAATATTGACTGCTCTGTGTGAAACCAGAAAGAGCCTAGAGCTATCAGTGATGATTTGCAGCTCCAACAATGGCCAATGACAACAGGCCCAGCTCAAAGGTGAGCTTATATTGCTGGTGAGCCTCTCACCACCTGCTCAGCAAGAAGCAAGAAAGACAGTTTCCCTGGCACCCCCGGTAACCCCTACCTGTAGGAAGTCAGTGTGTTTACATCTGCCAGAAGAAGGGTTAATCCAAGGGGCTGTATTTACATCTACCTGTCTGTGCCCGAGACTCTCTTCATTTACCAACAGAAGAAGAGAGAAAACTTTTTCCCCCTGAATTTAGTTTTGAGGACTCAAATACACGCATGTGAGCAAGTGTTCAAAGAAGGAGAAAAGAGAGAGTGGGAAACTTCAGTCCCAGGATTCAACAGGGCCTTGAGTCTGCTGTCTTCGTCTGCATTAAATTGGTCATGACCTTCCAGGTGTCTTTAAGGTTAAAGTGTTTGCTGGACCATTTCGAGCTGAGCCGGACGGTTCCACGTGACCTTCCTGACATCAAGAGGCAGGCTTTTAAAAGAACAGAGGCACCTTGTCGGGGCTCAGGGGTCACTAATAGCCTGCCTTGGGCCCTCCAGTAGGTCATGTTCAGCTTCCTCGTCCAACACAAAGGGAAAGGCGAGGGAGGCTGAGGAGGGAGGGCGATAATTATCATTCTGGTGTTTTTTTCCTCAGGCCCCGAGTTATGCTCCATGTCACTGTGTTAATGTGCCTGCAACCAGGGAGACACATAATGCTCCTCTCAGCCCTGTTTATTAGCAAGATCCATTTGCAAAAGGCCCTTCTTTTGTGCCACAATATGAATGTGCTTTGATGGCAAATAATTACGGCAGTCCTTTTGACATGAAGATCCACAGGCTGCCCTAGTTAAGCCAGTAATTAGCCTGTCCTCCTTTTTTTTTTAAATATATTATTGAGAAACTACAAATTATCCTCATATGTACACCGGCCATTGCTTTTTCTCCTTTCTATTCTCCCACTCTCTCCTGCTCACTCTCTCCTGCCTGCTCCCTCACTCGCTCTTTTTTCTCTCCCTCTCCCTCGTCTCCCTCAGCACTTTGGGTAAGCGGAATGCAGCTGCACAAAAGCAAGATAAAGCTCGACCATCAAGATGATGAACAATCTGGATGAAGAGCCTTCGAGATGAACACAAAAGCTGGAGAAGCGCAGTTGATGTAGGCCTGGACAGCTGAAGAATGCTGCGGTCTAAGGATGAATAGCCCTCATTTGTGAATATACAGATTTTCCACGATGAATAAAAACTGAGTGGAGGTCACAATAAATAAAGTTTTTCCCCTTCCTCTTCAATAATAATTCAGGTTCCCGGCACCAAACAGCTGTAAATTGAAGGTTGTGCTTAGTTTTCTCAACTCTCAAAGGGGATAATTAAGCTAAGATCACATTGTTTGATATATTAGTGTAATGATGAGCTACTATATTCTGCTTGTTTCGAGTTATTTTAGTTTTTCTTTCCCATTATCTTTTTTTTAATTACATTTCAAATACATTTTAAATGTAGGAACAGCAATTCTGAAACAGATTTTGCCCTGTGTTTGGATCTATTTGAAATGTATTCATATAACATTTAATTAAAGCGGCAACATCCCCCTTTAGAAAATGCAGGGAGGTAGAAATATCTATATTATCTGACTAGTTCTGACATAATCTTGCCAAAAGCTGACTCTTTTTCCTTATTGGTGCAAGATAATTAGACCATCATTAACATCCTAAAGCATCACTGTCAGTATTTCTTGGCATTATAAAATCAGTATTTGGGAAGATTTTCATAATTTTGCTGAAGATCACTGAGAAGGCAAAAATCAGTCCTGAAACATGCTCAGCTTAGAAGATTTCTGAAAACCAGAATCTTCAAGGCTACACTTTATAAAGGAACTCGGCCCAAAGGAAAGGCTACAAATGGTGACCCTTCACTCTTTATAACACCTTCTCCTCTTTGTGAAGTCTTGACAATAAACACAACTACTGTTTTGTGTTTCATTAATGTACATTAGATTGTCACTTTTCTCCAATAATTTTTGAGCTGAAAATGTATTAGGAAATCTGAATATATGTGTCAAATTAAAAAGAGAAACTGTACATTTCTAGAAATCTTTAATTTTTCATTTTTGGGGGGTAATCATAAAATATTCTTCGTTTCAAAAGAAACCATTTATTGATGAATGTTTGGTGGATATTTTTGTTCATTTGACTGGTTGGTTAGTTCATTTTTTTTCCTAAGAATTTTTCGGTTGTCCCCAGTTGGTCCCAATCCAAAGTGGGCTCCACCATATCCAGAGTCAGGAAGGTCTCCAGATTTGAATGAGGTATGGAAATCTATTTATGAGCAGAACACTGAGAAGTATAAAAAAGCATGGAGAACCCACCCCTGACTCCATTATGATCTCAGTTCCATGAAAGAAGAACTTCCTAAGCTTAAAGACCTTTAACTCAAGGAGAGCCCACGCATTGCATGATGGGGAACCATGCTTTTCCATGACTGCTCCAGTCTACTCAGAGAAACCTTAGAGAAAGGCAAGCAATTAAAATGTCCTGTTTATATGTGCCACATGAGAAAGGGCAAGCACAAAGCTTAGAACAATCCAAGACAGAAGAGCCACTCAGAGTATAACTGAGAGAGAATCCTCAGACTCATGAAACTTGTTTTTTGCTTTGTTGCATCAATAAACCAGCCAGAAACAAACAAAAATCAGGCAAAAGCCATCCCTTCCACCTCTTTTTGCTGCCATCTTGGGGCTCCTTTCAAAGGATCATTATATCTAGTTGGAAATGTTACACTGGTTTAAGCCAAGGAAGCTTGGTTTAGGAGTTCACCTGGGTCAAATGTGAAATAGCTTAATAAACATTTAAGTGCTGGGAGCAGGCCAGGTCTGATATAATGTGCAGGCCTGTCTAAAATCTCAGCTAATTAGCATTTGTCTCACTTTTCTCCTTAAGACTTAGTAATTCCACCCACAATTTATTGAATGACTGCTATATCCTCAGCACTTTTGCAGGCTGTGGAATCTAGCAGAGCAACAAAATGGGTCATGTTCCCATTTTCAGGGAATTTACATTTCAATGGAAGGAGATAGACAGTAAACAAATAAGTGAAAAAAATATAGCATACCAGACAGTAATAAATGCTACAAAGAAGTACAAAGGGGGAGGATGTGAAGGAAGTGGATATACTTTACAAAGGCTAGTCAGAGAAGGCCTGTCCAAAATGACATTTGACTAGAGACTGTTACGAAGTGAAGGAGGGAGTCATGCAAAAGCCTTGCAACTTTTGGGGGAAAGAATTTTCCAGGTGAAATGGGCTCTGGAAAGGGCTCAAAGGCCCTAAGACAAGAGTGTGTTTGGCATGGGCCCCATCAGCAACCAAGAGGACAAGGCTCAGGAGAAGTGAGCATGGAGTTCGAAGGGTCCTCGGTCATGCAGGGCATCTCACCATGAAGCTGAAAGAAAGCCTTCTTGGTCATGTACTCACTCTGGAATTTTAGGTAATTTGCTTCTAATAAAGTTTATATATGAGGTACTGGAATATTTGAAGGTGATGAGGGACCAATTGATTCACTGTAGTTTTGTGTTATGAAATGATGGGTGTTGACTAGCCAAAATATGGTACAGTTGAAAATGCCTATCGCAGATACAAACAACATTCTCCCCTCCCACCTCAGAAACAAAGAAAGAAAACAAAACAAAACAAAAAAATAGATGAATGATTTAAACAGACACTTCACCAAAGAAGATATATGGATGAAAAGAAACACATGAAAAGTTGCTCAACATCATTAGCCATTAAGGAAATGCAAATTAAAACTATGAAATACCACTACAGACCTATTGGAAGTGCTGATTTTTAAAAAAATAACAATACAAAATGTTGACAAAGATGTGGACCCACTGGAAATCTCATATAATTCTAGTATTAATGCTAAATGGTAAAACCACTTTGTAATATAATCTGACAGTTTCTGATAAACATACACTTACCACATGACCCAGCAATCCCTCACCAAGGAGAATTCCACACCCATGTCTTCATACATGAATACATATAGATCTGTGCACAAATATTTAGAGCACTTTGTTTATAATCACTAAAAGCTGGAAACCACCCAAATGTTCATTAAGTGGTGAATGGATAAACAAATGACAATACATTCATATAGTGGAATACTCCTCAGCAACAAAAAGGAATGACCTGCTACAAGAAACAATATGGATGAAATTCAAAACGAATTTGCTAGGTGAAAAGAGACACACTCAAAAGAGCACATACTTTGTGATTCTATTTACATGGCATTCTCAAAGGGGAAAAATTATAGACTCAGATTTCAGGGGCTGGGGTGGGAGGAAGAAAATTGGCTACAAAGGGGCATGATAAAACTTTTTGGGATAATGCAAATATTCTCCATCTTAATGTGGTGAACTTTACATACTACAGAAATTTGTCAAAATTCATAGAACTGTATACCAAGAAATGGTGAGTATTACTGTATATAAATTATATCTCAAAAATGCCTACTGCAATATTGATACATTCTCAAGTGAGAAAGGGAATCTAAAGATGATAGATTTTTTAAAATTAACTTTAGCATTATCATCCCAACTGAAGGAATAATTCATTTGTTAAGCAAATTCTCTCCACTGATAGTCTAATCTCAATGTTTTATGGGAAAGCAGTGTTTTCATGGGACTGTGGGCAGAGAAAAGATTATAGATTCAGATCCTGGTAAGTAGGACCATATCTTTCAAAATTGTCTCCACTCCATACATCTCTTGGATTTTGCAAATGTAGACATATGGATATTACATTACACATGGGCAAGACAGGGCTCTCCACTCCCTCACCAGCTCAGTCTCTGGGACCATCCAGTGAGCTTGCATAACACACACAGTCTCTTTGCTCTGGTTTCCGTCTGCATTCATCCAACAAATCAAAGACCCAGAATCAATTCAGATACTTATTAAGCACCAATCCTGGCAA
Source organism: Rhinolophus sinicus (assembly GCF_057876585.1). Taxonomy (NCBI): domain Eukaryota; kingdom Metazoa; phylum Chordata; class Mammalia; order Chiroptera; family Rhinolophidae; genus Rhinolophus; species Rhinolophus sinicus. Next base: position 148,587,065 of record NC_142502.1, on the reverse strand, counting down.
CACACGTGAATAGATACACAAATGTGGTACCTACTCTTAAAAGTTCAAAATTTAATTAGGTAGGGGAAAGATGTACATGAAAAGATAATCTAAAAATTTAGGACATACACGGGTTGACAATTAAATTCACGAACGTGTTGCAATAATGTTGCTAACCTTTTTTGATATCAGATAAATTATTCATTATGAATTTGTACCAACTTGACAAACAGTTAACTAAGTTTACTATTTGGAAGTGCTGAAAAGGCTGCGTGAAAAAGTTAGACAATTTGAACTTTTCCCCAACAATTCATGGCTCTTGCATCACAACAATGTACCAGCTCACATGGCACTGCCTGTGAGGGAGTTTTTAGCCAGTAGACAAGTAACTACATTAGAATGCCCTCCCTACTCACCTGATCTGGCCCCCAATGACTTATTTCTTTATCTGAAGATAAAGGAAATATTGAAAGGAAGACATTTTGATGACATTCAGGACATCAAGGGTAATACAATGACAGCTGTTATGGCCATTCCAGAAAAAGAGTTCCAAAATTGCTTTGAGGGGTGGACTAGGCACTGGTGTCAGTACATAGCTTCCCAAAGGGAGTACTTCGAAGGTGACCGTAGTGATATTCAGCAATGAAGTATGTAGCATTTTTTCTAGAATGAGTTCATGAACTTCTCAGACCTCGTATACAGCAAATGTCACTTAATTGGTGCAGGCAATTGCTGTCATTCAAAACAGAAGTCTTCCATCTGAGAATATACTTATTTTCATCATTCATTGAAAGCCTAGTGTCTGCCATGCCTGTTACATGCATCATCCCACTTCATCTTTATAACAACTCATTTGTTACCTGTTTACAAATGAGGAACCAGAACCTCAGAGATGAGTAACTTGTCCATGGCCCCTTAGCTAGACTTTACAGGACATAGAATTCTACAGAGGCAACAATGAGATTAAATGTGATTACAAAGTCCAAGAATTGTTAAGAAGAAAATGAAAGCAACAGAAAAACAACGTCTACTTTGCAAATATTGTTAGGTTGCATCCAGTATGTGTGAGCTCCCAAATATTTTATCATAAGTTTACTCAGTAAACAGCTCCCTCCTTTTTATTTATATCTAGCCTCTAAATCAGGTCAAAACATTTCAAAAACATAGAGATCACTCCTGCTACAATGATTTTTCCCATGTTAGGAAAATTCTCTTTGGGGAGGTGGTGGTGGAGAACTCATTCAAGTTGGCTTAGGTGAGTTATTCCCTACTATGAACCTGTCGGCTAGCTCTAAGAAGACAGAGAAATGCAGTAAGTCCCACTACAGATCACAAATAAAAATGCTCACATTCTTTTATCCCTGAGTTATAGCTTGATGATTAGACATTTAAAATAAGAATTATCTAATGCAACCTAAGGCTTTTTCTCAAAGGCCACATCTTGTTTTGCACAAACAGAAATGCCTTCTTTTACATACCTATTTCCCACCCCCATCTCAATCTTCTGATGCTCATTGGGGTATGCAGTGAAAAGTTTTGAAGCAGGCATGTATTGAATCCCTGTGAAAAATAATTAGAAAAATTGGCACTTTATCACAACCATGGAAAACTTCCTCAACTTATTTAGCCAATTAGTTAACATTTACTAAGGCTTTAAAGCAGGGATCGTCATTATTTTTTTTTTTTATAAATGGTCAGAGTAAATATTTTCAGTTTTGTGAGCTGTCAGGTCTCTGTAGGAATGAGTCAACTCTGAGTTGTAGTACAAAAGCGTCTATAGACAATACTTAAAGGAATGGGTATGATTGTGTCCCAGGAAACTTAATTTACACAGGTCTCCTGCTCTAGAGTGGGTAGGCATTCTTGGAGCTGACCTGCTTTGTGGATCAACAGACAGGACCTCTGGAGTTCTAACAGTTGCAAGCCCTCAAAAGATGTTGCCCACTGCTTCAGCTCACGGACTAGATATGCTACCTACCTATTCTTATCCGCCGTGTCCTCCATTCCCAGTGTGGTCTTTTTACTTGTCCAATACTTAAACTACTCATGGATTTCCTGCTCATGGATTTCCATTAGCAGTTGTGGCAAAGGCAGTGGATTTATTAACTCTTTTTCTTCACTCAATATCCTCATTTATAACAAGGTATTTTCTGGAGAACACAGAGCAAGGTCAATAACCAGAATGGGGAGATACGCAAGTTAGTTATTCAAGTCTCTTTATTGCCCCCACTTCATTTATGATCCTTTATTTCTTCTCTCTCTCTCTCTCTCTCTCTCTCTCTCTCTCTCTCTCTCTCTCGCTTTCTGTCCCCTCCTCCTCATTCCTTCCCTCCCCCTCCCCGCCCCTTCTCCTTGACTCCTGGGCCCTCCCTTCTCTACACTTGGATTTTCAATTTGCTGTTCTAAAAATATATTTTGTTCCCATATTAAATACATGGTTCCATTGATTATAGTCAGGTTAAAGCAGAATGACTTTCCAAACATTATGACCAGGCAGGAAAGTAAGACTTACATCTACATCTTCTCCATTCAAACCCCCCAAGACAAGGCAAAGACATCATCAATCAGCAACTGATTTTAAAATTCTCTTAAAAATGTTTTACTAGTTCATTTTACTTGGCATTTTAATCACTATTTATATCTGTAAAGTAGTGGTATAATTAGCAAAGCTATTAATGTTTCTGATGCTTAGTATTACAAATACATAAATCTGGCTTATAGCAAAATAAATAATGACGATAACACTGTCAAGCATTGATGCAATTGCTAGATGGCTTTGTGTAAATGTAACAAGTATTAGCCCTGTTGAACAGCTTAATCTGGGCCACTTAGCCACCCTCCCTTTGAACCATTCATGGAGCCCAGAAGGAACCATGGAGTAAGAACTCCATAATTCCCCTTATTTTTCATAGTAAGGAGGCCCAACCATCCTCGATATATTGCTTCAATAGAAAAAGAGGTTCCTTTTATTAGAATAATAAACATAATACAATCCTGCATCTGTTCTATTACTAAACTAAGATAGTTGAAGTCCCTGAACTCTCAGTTATATGTATCCAGACTTTTATTGAGCTGTTAAAATTTTCCACTCCCCAAGAGGAAGGATTCATCCTGACCAACACTGAACCTTACTTTTTAGCAGGGTTTCCCTAAACAAAAGCCTACAAATCCAAGGTCAGAGCCCTTTTCTCAGGGTGATGAAAACTCTATTTGTTTCACTATCTGGCTTATACCCCACTACCTACCCTACACACAGAAGCCTGGAATGTAATCTTATCTGTAAGCTCATCTTAGCATTCCAGTTTTCAGTAACCAGAAAGGATTAAAATGAACAGCCCTGCACACTGGTCCTGAGTAATGGGCCTTCAAAAACCAAAGTATTAGACAAATATATCAGCTGTGAGATATAATACCAAGGGCTAGTTCCACAGTATCAGCATTTTTAACTTTCATTCTAAAGTGACTGGATGATAAGAGGGTACAATTCATATTTTGAATTCAGGGTGAGATCTTTTTAATAAAACTGTTTTTACTATGTAGCTGTATATCATTTCTTACCAAAATGCAAAACCAAGCCCAGGTCTTTTCTCTCTCTCTCTCTCTCTCTCTCTCTCTCTCTCTCTCTCTCTCTCTCTCTCTCTCCCTCCCTCCCTCCCTCCCTCCCTCCCTCCCTCCCTCCCTCTCTCCTTCTCCAAAACATCCATAATGATACATTTCTATTGTATTTTTTTCATTTCTTGAATGAATTTTTTAAGCCAAACTTTTGTTGCCTCTGTTGTTGACCCCGCCAAAAGTTTTCAGGGTATCTTTCTCTGCTCAGAAATCAGCCTGCAGACCCAGACAGAAAGGGAGAGGAAGTTGTTTGGCTGAATAATGAGTGCTGAGCCAGAGCCCCCGTGGTGGCAAGCATGAGGCCAGATGAATAGGATAGCACTTTGTGTGTTCAAAAGGCAGTCTCTTTTTCTGTCATCCTTGGCCTGTTGCTCCAGCCCCGCTAAGGAGTGGACACGCATTACCATTCATTAGCATTTTTATGGCACTTTATATTTGCAGTGCACATTACAAATTGTATTTGTTAACCTCACAACATTCCTTGTGAAATCATCACCATTGATTCACTCTGGTAGAATAGCCCATGTTCGAGAGGCTACAAGTGAATGAGCAAAATTAAGAACAAGAGTTTGCAGTCATAACCAGGACATCAAAGGATGCTTAGGAGAAGGAGCTGCCTGAGCTCCTTACAGGCAACCCCACTCTCCACAGTGTCCCTTACTTGTCTTTTATATCTATCACCTTGGCGTTAAATCAACCCTCTCTTGAACGTCATCATTGTTAGACTTATTACTTGATAACAAGACTCATATGTGTTTCGCTTATATGGGAAACCATTTTTTCCCATTATTTTCTGAGACCTGGTCCTTTTACATTTCAACATGCAGCCCATCTTTCTGTCATGAATGGTGAAGAATACATGCTTACTTCTATAATCTTATGCATTTCATAGCTCACATCCTTTCTCTGGTTTGGTTTTTCAGAGACCAAGTTTCTTTCTAAAACTCTGCATATCCTCATATTATACTCCTTTGTTAGTTTCAGCCACCTTTTCTAACCTCCCTTCTTCTGCACATACTGATAATGTGGATATCAGATTTGGACACAACACTTTTTTGTTAACTCCATCATTATTCCTCTTGTTCACAATGATCAAAAGGCAAAGCCATGCAAGTGAAAGAACAGTGATAGATTCCAAAGCAAAATGAATGGCTGAGCCACAGAGAGCGCGCTGGGTGAATCACTGTCAACGGGACAATCTCACTGACCTAAAAGGAGGAACCCAATTTCTAAAAACTGTCAGAGAATAACTTCCTGATTGTCTCAAACTTCTTTCTCAAAGGAGCTATGGAGATGGAGGATACACATACCATAGGGAGAGGACCAGACAGAGCACCACCCAGGAATGTGCCTGCAAATGTGTGACACACTCCCAGAGCTACCAGAACTTTCAGCAGAAGAACACACAAATTCAACTTTCAAAGTTGCCAACCTCATCTAAATGGTTGGTCCAGATTCAGGAAGATTCCCTCCATCATAACATGGTTTATTGAATGTCTAATACATACACTTTAAACATTTTTTTAAAGTAACTTCGGACTTTAAAATGTTATAAAATTGGCACAAAGGATTTATGCATACCTTTCACCCACTGGCATCTTACATAACCATCATACAATTATCTAAATCAGGAAATCAGCATTGAAACAACGTTATAATCTAATTTAAAGGCTGTATTCAAATTTTGCCTGTTGTCCTATTAAAGTCCCCCCTTTTTTTTTCTGGTCTAGTATCCAATCTTGGACCATATATTGCATTTAGACAGTTCCTCAATCTGTCTTTTACCTTTCATGATCTTGATATTTTTGAAGAGTACAGGTCAGTTATATTTCAAAATGTCCCCAATTTGGGGGTGTCTGATGATTCCTCAAGATTAAATTCAAGTTATGCACTTTGGGCAAGAATATCACAAACACAGTGCTGTGGTCTTCTCAGTGCATTATATCAAAAGGCACGTGATTTAGATTTGCCCCATTTAGATAATAACATCATTATTAGTGATGTTAAGTTTGATCACATGATAAATTTGGTATTTGTAAGGTTTCTCCAGTATAAAATTACCACTTTTCCCTTTGTAATTTAAATGTATCTTAGAAAGATCCTTTGAGACTGTAAACATTTTGTTTTCAATCATATATTCACGTACTAATGTTTAGCATCCTTTACAGATATTTTGATATGCCTGCATTTTGCTAAGCATCTTTCATATGTTATTTCATTTAATCCTCATAGCAAGACTATCAGGAAGATATTATTTTTAGCCTTATTATATCAGTGAGGACTCTGAAGTTCAGAGTCACTAAGGAACTCAAACCAGGACAGACAGCTACTATCCAAACCCTGATAGAACCAGGGTTTGGACCTAAGTCTGACTCTACCATTCTTGCAAATGAGAGAGTCTCCAGCATCTAAAGTCTCCATCACTTACGGCTCCTGCCTATCCTATTCTTCCATGAGTTAATCATTACTTAGAAGCATAAAAGTACACATCAATGGCACAAGTATTGATATTTTCGGCCAAGACAGAAAGTGAGGAGGATGTTGTAGAGGGAACAATTATAATCAATTCAGCTGGAATTAGCACACTGTTATTTTTCTTTCTTCCTTTCTTTTTTCTTTTTCTTTTTTTTCTTTTAATTTCAGCATAATCCTTTAGTCAGCAGTGTGCAAAGCAAGCTAATAGAAATGGCCCAACCCTTAGAAGTTTAACACGTAAATTAATCAAGGCCAATGATTTATGACAGAGCACAGCTAAAATAGCAGACAAACCCTAAGAAGGAGTTAGGGCTCTCTAATATTTGGGGCAGGTATGTCCTGAGGCCCAGTGGATAAATGAAGTCTTTAGAGAGATCTTGGACATTGAGTGCTTAATAAATGTAAGGCTATGCAAAACTCCTCTCATGAAATAATGCCAGTTTATACAATTTTGTCAAGTTCATAAGTTCTGCAAGGGCAGAGACTATGTGTCTTTTGTCCATCATTGTATCCCCCAAATCTAGCATAGTATCTGATTCATAGAGTTCAATATTTATTGAATTGAAAGTCTGGTCAAAGTACCATGTTTCAAAGTATCTTCTAGGCAGAATATATGATAATAATGAGGGTTCTGAGGAAGCTAGGAAATGTCTGAGTAATACATGTTTTTAAATGGATTCATTGTTAGCAGTACCAATAAACATTTCATCTTGCCTTGATTCTGTAGAATCCTGTGTAGCTTGTCTTAAGAGAAAAAAGCGGGCCAGAATGACTGATTCTGTTGTTGCTGTTTTGTTTTATTTTGGGTAAACTTACTTATACTGTTTATGAGCCACCAACATTAACAAAAAATCCAGTACTCTACTCTCCCCATTCCATATTAGTCAGACTCTTCCAGTTGTAAGTTACAGAACCTGACTCAAACCAGCAGTGATAAAAGAAATTATCAGCCCACATAGCTAGCTTCAAACACTGCTAGATACATAAATTCAAATGATGTCACCAAATGGTGTCTGTTTCTCTTGCATCTCCTAGCTCTTCTTATCTCTGCTCAAACTGCCCTCTTTACACTGTGTCAGAAGAGTTTCTAGCAGCCCCTCACTCACATATTTCCCGCCAGGCAAGCTCAGAAGAAACAACAAGCCTTCCCTACAGCTCTTTCAGAAAGTCTCAGGAGGATCAGGATTGGCCGGATTGAGTTAGATCTGCATCCCTGAACCAATCAATATAGCCAAAGTGGTGAGATACTGTGATTGGCTAGGCCTCAGTCACATGCCCAGCCCTGTTGAATCAATCATGTGGAATGGATTCTGTCATAGGAAAAAAAAATTTTGTTGCCAGAAATGAATGGGGACAAGTAACCATCAACAGTCAAAAAAAAACCAGGCGTCCATTGTAGTCTGTATTTAAAAGCAGCACAGAACCTAGTGTCCCTGCTCTCAACAGCCTTTTTTAACCTGTCCTGGCACCACAAATACTTCCACCTCTGACCTCCAGTAGTGTTAACTCTCTAGTCATGTCCTGTCCCACACAGCTCCATAACTGGATGTGGCATCTCTAATAAGATGACAAGCTGCTAGAGGACAGAAATCTTGTCTTACTTGTCCTATATAATGTTCCTTCGATCCTGGTACAGCACACATAACAGACACTCCACAATGTCTGCTAAAGTTTTAAGCCAGGAACTCTGCTATCATAGCATCTCATGCCAGGCCTCCTTATTGACTATCTGAAATTCAGTCCAATTTGGGCTTCTTGACATAGTGGGCACCTGAAGTCAAAGAAGCATGGCAGGTAAGAGTCTCTGTTCTGAATCATGACAAAGAAGAGATATGTGCAGGTACCTCAGACCAAGATGATGCCAAGCCTCAAAACGTCTTTCTTTCAAAAGTTAGCAAAGACTTTCCAAACTAGAACACTTAGAAGAAATTCTAAATGAGATTTTAGCCCCTGCCACTGATAGAAGAGGAGCTGCCATGTGAGAAGTGAAAAAAAGAGACAAAAATCCCTCAGTCCTGTAATGCCAGCCCCACTTCTGCCTCCCACTCCAGCACTTGGCTTCCACGAGCCCGTTGACCTTGTGCTGGGAAACTGGTCACGTGGCACTCAAGTTATCAGACATCACCTGCCTGGGTGCATGCTTCTGACTTTTGTCTGTGTTTCTATTACACAAATGCCACAAATTCTGTCTTTGCAAGATTGAATTGAAGATTGAGCTGCCTGAAATCCAAAGAGGGGAGCCTCTCCATCCCCTCTGCTCCAGCTGGAGACCCAGGGCCGGTCTCTAGCCTGTCCCTAACTGTGTATGGTTTCCCGGAGCAGATCTGAGGAGATTTATGTTTATCCAAGTTCTCATGCCTGCTGGCCTTCTCAATCAAAGGTGGAGTTATAAACCAAAGAAATTTACTGCAAGACTCTAGTATGCTCTTGTGAAGCTGAACCAGTTCACTCCTTTTTAATAAGGTTAAAAATAGTTACAAGTGGAGCATTGGAATAAGGGCTTGAAAGAGCTCTGTGGTACATCTGTGACTTAGGCCTGGCCGACATTTTACAGCCCTGCCTATTAAAAAGCCCAGGCCATAGTGCCTCCTGCTCCTCACTCTCTCCAGGCACACTAACAATGTAGCCTGTGGGCCCCCTGACATTTTCAGCCCTGGCGTCTGTATCCCAGAACAATTGATAGGGGCAGGCCAACCTCTGCTTACAATTATGGGAGGTCATTATAACTACCTGTTGACTTGTTTCACATTAAGGACAGCCAGCTGATGCAGAAAAGCTTGGGCAAAAGAGGAGAGCAAAACCTTATGTAGGGTTCAACTTTCAGATGGCCGAAAATAAACCCGCCAAAGGGGCAAGTCCATATGGCTGCTACCACCGCCATTTTCGGCTGAATGGAGGGGGGAAAGCAAATTAAATCCATAAAGCCTGAGACCAAAAAGGAGAAACTGAGTTAGGGAAAAGACCCCATTTCTCAATCCCTTGCCCAGGTCAAAGTCACACTCCATCCACCTACCGAGCAAACCTGTGCACTTCTAAGTAGAAAGCAAAAGCCCCATGCCTCCTGCTGTACTCGAAATGGTAATGTGATTATAAAACCTCAGATCAAAGGATCGAAAGGATCCTGGCCAAATGCCAGACAGAGTCATGGCTCCTGATAGAACTAAATCAGGTCCAATCTGGATCTGAGAATAATAAAGCAATTAACCACGAAGTGACAGAAGCTGAATTTCACAGTAAAAGCAGTGCTAACCAGCCATTTAGCATCATGAGAACAAGACCCCTTTCTTCAGCCACCTGCGGTCACCACCCCACCCCCTGCTCTATAATTCCCACCCCCCTTGCAACCCATTGAAAGCAAAAGATTAAGCCCAGGCCTGTACTAACAGGCAGACAGGGGTGGGGGCAGTGGACAGACCCCTCATTCAGAGGCCTCCAGAGGGCATGTTGACTTGGCTCAGAAAAAAAAAAAAAGAGCTTACTAACTACTCAGAACTTTTCAAAACAAGGTTCTGGCTACTTAGCTAATTGGCAGAGATGAAAGGCAAGGATATGATGAGAAACAGTGGTGTTATCAGAAATGGGGGTGGGAATCAGAACAGTAATATCAGCCTCCATCACTAAATAATCCCAGGAGACATAAAACTCTTCCTGGGTTTTTGAAAATCACACTTAAACAAATAGGTCCACATTGACATATGCTTGAAGGTCTGATCATCCTTGCTTGCTTTACCGTCAAATACACATACATGCATACATACACACTCACACACACACACACACACACACACACACACACACAGAGTATTGCTAAAATTCATATTTTAGAAGTGGGCTCTGTCTTTCCCACCTGCTGTGACCAAGCAGTAGACCATATGGTCTGTCAGGCCACCCATTGATAAGAGCCACCTTCGCTACCAGCCACAATGAGCAGTTTGGGGATGGTATTTTAGAATCACACAACTTGTTTTGAGTCCTTTGGTCAATTAGTTTACACACGGAGTTTTATTTTTATCTTTCCTTTTCTAGGAGAATCCTAGAAGAGGAAACAAGAAAACATAAAAGAAAGAGAGCATTTCCTTAGAATTCTAGACAGATATACCAGGGGGTAACAAAAAAAAATGTACGCACATGACTTGTATTCATCTTTTGTTATCAGTATATACTGAGTATTATAATTTTAACAGTTCTTTCCTTTCTTAAAATGTATATACATTTTTTTGGCACCCTCTAAATATATCACACTTGCATGTGTGTACATATATTAAAATGAGAGTATTTAGCTCTAGCTAGTTGCTATAATATTATTAAAACCTTTGAACATTCAACATGTTCCTGTTATCAGGAACATTCATTGTTATCTTAAAGAAAAATTAAGAAAAAAAATCAGTCAACTTTCCTCTTTAGAGAGAACTACATATACAAATCAATTTGAAAACAATAAAGAAACAAAATATTGGATGAAGCGTCTGACAAGAGAAGCATGCAAAAGATGAGGTAAGTTTTAATTCAGTAGGTTCCCTCACTGAGGTAAATTCCCAGCATTGTAATCCAATCTTTGGTCAACCTACATATAATACAATTCTCTCTACAGCATGGCAGAGTTATGATTTCAGTCAAGTTGGTATGATGACTCTCCTTGGGAAAGACGTTTATTTTATCAAAGAAAATAATTTAAGCCAACGGTGGGCAGACTATTATCCAAAATGGGTCCATCAGTCAGGTTAAATTTAAAAACACCCAAAATGAAGAAATGATCTTTCCCTTCTAATAAATATCTTTGAACATGGATAGAGTCAAGCTGCTGCACTTCAAATGTTCCCCTCTGGGGAAAGAAAAGAGCATGTCCATACATGTACTCATGAATGCATACACAGTTAACCTGTTATTTTTGTGGTTGTATTTTAAATCACTGAGGGTAGGGGTTTATAATGGAAACACTGACAGGCCCATAACTAGAGCAGCATTAGCAGGCACCACCACAATAACCATTTAAGCTCCTTTTTTCTTAGAAATGACTGGCCCAACCAATGAGAGCACAGTAAACATGGCTGGCATCTTAATGACCTTTGAGCATTAGCAGATGGCCTTTTTATGATCACAGATTAGCAGTACATGGTCGTTTGTTAATGACCGCTAACAGGTGCCAGTGGTCCCTTACACTCCTTTTTATGCTGGGTCTTTACCTTCCCTGAGTGAGAAGGGTTAGTCTCTCAGAGAACTCGTTTTCTCTGTGCCATCCTTTGTTTCTCCTCTGGCTGTAACACAGCCCATTCCCCCCAACCCAAACGGGGTTCAAGGATACAACCATTTCAATGTCTCAATCTCCCTGTCTGTCTCCCTTTGTCTCTCTGAAAACATCCTCCTCTGGATATTAGTACGTACGTCATGCAGTTTGGGGACTATAGGAGCCCAGCAGCAAAGGAAAGACGACTGTAAACCAAACCAGGCTTATTTACAGGAAAATGCCTGGTGCTATGGATATAAATGACAACAAACCACCACCAAGGCTTCATCCATTCTTAATTAAATGAACCAGCCAGAGTGGGTGAAGCCATCACAAGCCATCCTTTCTGCCAACTATAGCATCCAATTACTTGATATCATCACCCAGAAGAACCCAACTTTCCCCTGTCCTGCACCCCACCTGTGCCCCTCACCATCAGGACCACTTCCCTCTCTCACCTACCTCTCACCTCCCATCCTTTCATCTCCAAGAAGAAATACCATTGTGTGGAGCCAGGGAGCAGTTCATGTAAATGACTTTTCCACCCATATTTGAATAAATCTCCCTTTGGCCTAGCTTAGTCCTGCACTAGAGCAATTCAGGAGGGCACCAGGAGGCAGAAGAATTACCAGATTGGTTTGTCTTTGCTCATCTCTGTGGGTGGCGAAAGAAAACTCCAACAATTAACCTGAGATGCTGACTGACTCCAAGACCCTGGGGCTATAATCCCCAATGAGTTAAAGAAGCCCACTCTAAAGTTGGAACAGAAGCAGAACTCAAGGCACTCACAGAACATGGGAACCGGGATGCCCTGACCTGGAGACTGAAGCCCTCTTTTCTCAAACCCAGATGCTGGAAGAAGGGCCAGTGGAGGCAAAATTCTGCATGTGTTTTCTGGCACTGCCTGCATACAGAGGGCTGCTTTGGGGAATTAAAAGTATCGCTTTTCAAAATATATTACAAGTTGAATGGACATCATTAGAAAACTACTTATTTTCAAAAGGAGACACTTGTTTTTTATTTTGTTTTGTGTTTTTTTTTTTTTTTTTTCCTAAAATGTTGCAAGATATGTGTCTGTTACAGATGCCTTACAAAATACAGCTCAGGAAATTGCAGTCATCCTATTTTTTAAATCAATTAGAGGTCCTCAAAATGAACAGATTTGTTACAGCATGAATGGAAATATGGACATTTTAGGATTTTGGTTGTTGTTGTTCCTGGGCTAGGGGAGTTACTCTGTTTTGACAGGATTGTTCATTTAAAAAATCCTATTTTCAGTTTTAGAAAGCTATATGTTCTCAGGTAAATATTACATCTGTGGGAATATTTGCTGCTGTTTGGGGGCTGATCACTTGGAGTGGGAGAAGAGGATGAAATGATTTTAGAGAGATTAAATCACAAAGTCAAATGTAAAAGTAGCCCCTTCTCTGGCTTATACAGGGAAAGTATGAATCAAACACCGTCCCACAGCCTCTTGTCCATCCTTCACCTTCCAAAATGAGGGCGCGTGTACAGCCTTACTGACCTCCCCGGGGTGATGGCTCTTTCAATTCTTGGTCAGATTTCAAGATGGAGTCTTTACTCAAGGCTTCGTCTTTGCCTGAGTCACGCTGTGGCTCAGAGGTGTAAAACCAATTAAGAAAATGAATCCCAAGGTACTCAATTTTGAGATCTGTTGGGCAAGTTTTTATTCCCCCCATTTCAAATATGAGAGAGGAAAAAGGAAAGGGAAGAAGGAAGCTTGCAACCAGCCCACGGGGACACTGGTACAAAGAAGAACAACTGTTAGTGGAGGCACGTCAATCCTGCCCCTCCATGGCCGGGTGCTGCCCATATAACGGTGGCTTTATCCTTTTGGTTGACCACATATAAACTAAGAAAGGAAATGCATAATGGTTGAAGTGGAACTTAAAAGGCTCCCCAATTCCTGGACCTCTGATCTAGAGAAAATACACAGTAATATTTCCCCACACCCAACAATTCTTTAGCAATCGCCAGAAACACATCATTTTCCATCTAGACTCTGCTGTCAGAAAGCCCTAATTTAAAGTGTGAATATATAAATATCCTTTCCTGGTCCTAGTCATATCCAGAGCTCATCTTTGTATTGCATAGACAAAAAGATAAAATGAAAAATCCATTACTAATTAGACTGTTAAATTAAACTGCTTTAACTTTATTTTATGAGAGGCATAAAGTACATAAAGAAAACATGCAAAGTGGTACCAATGACCTTTAGCGGCGACTTATGGCCCACCCCAATGCTTTTTGAACCACTTGCCTGAAAATTCCTGGATTTGCTAACACCTTCTATTCCCTCTCTACCACTTCCAAACCTGAAGGATTTATTTTTAACAGTCCCTCACCCACATAATGACTTTAAAATTCCTTAGGTTCATACCTTAAAATATAGCTGGGAATTAAGAAATAATGTCAATTAATAGTTGAAGCTCAGAGGCACTAATGGAGTTCGCTAACCACTTCCTTCTGGAAAGCTGTCCTAAGTACATAGAAAAATCTAACCACCCAAAGATTTCTGTGCTGTAGCACACAGGTCATCCAACTATGGGCCACAGGCCAAATCCAACCCACTGCCTGTTTTTATACAGCCACAAGCTAAGAATAGTTTTTACATTTTTCAATGGGTTTTAAAATCAAAACAATTCCATTTATTGACATAGGAAAATTTTATCACTTTCGAATTTCAGTGCCCGTAAACAAAGTTTTATTGGAACACAGACACAAACTCATTCATTGTGTTTCTGCTGTGGCTGCTTTCACACGGCAATGGCAGGGCTGAGTAGCTGCAATAGAGACTATATGGCCTGAGAAGTCTAAGTTATTTACTCTCTCTCGAGCACTTCACACAAAACAATCTGCCAAGCCTGGTTTCATAAGCGGCATTGCTATTCGCACAGACAAGAGGAAATTGGATACCACTTGCTCCACTGAGGAACTGAACGTCAGGTAAAGAAAGTGTGAAACATTCAGTTCTGTTAAAAGTGAACATCCACGTTAATATAACAGAGTAGCAGAGATCTTAGCGGCCCCCCAAAGCTAGGACATTGGAGTAAATCAGTTCCCACATCTGACATTATCTAATTTTGTATTATTATATAAGTTGTTAACTTTGATGCCTTTATATATTTGTACAGTAGAGCCAAGTGACTGCTAGGTTTCCCAGCTCATTTGCTATTATCAGATGTTCCACTGTGTGTACCACGTCAATGAAGCCTCAATTGTCGTGCACCTACCCATTGGTTCCATGGATTTTATCTTCCATGACATTTGTCTTCCCAAGATTTTGTTTTAAGGTCTGTAATATGCTCTAGGAAGAAGTCACATACATGAGGAACATTTCTTCTATCGAGTCAGTGAAAGAAACTGTGATTCTCTATTACCACGTCTGGTTTGTGTCTGCCAGACAGCCTTCTTGAGACATGTCCAGTCCAGATCTCTGCCCCCAGAATCGATTGCCTGTATTAAATGTTTATTTATTTTACATGTACAGCCCTGACTTCTTGTCTTCCCCTTCCCTCCCTTCTTTCCTTTCTTTCTATGTCTCTTCCTCTAAGCACAGATTTTGGAATCTGATGGACCCAAATGCCAATTCCAACATTGTCATTAGTAGTTGTGCTTCCTTGAGCAAGTCACACAGCCTCTCTGAGCCTATTACCTCACCTCTAAATTAGAGATAAGAGTAGCCATCTTGAATATATTAGAACTTCTCGGCAGTATGTTAGGCATCCAGTATGTTTTCAATAACTGGTAGCTGAATAAATGGACAAATATAGATGCAGGTATAGGTATAGGTAAAGATATAGATATATTTATTCCTGTGTCACTTGTACTTTACACTCTTTAGGATAGTAATAAACACACAGATAATGCTCAATAATCACTTGGGTGAACTTACCATTTACATGTTCACCCTACAGTGAGCACTTTTCAAGTACAAATACACAGTCAGTTCTATGCTACAAAAGATAGAGCCTTAAAAGGAGAAATACACACACATGAAGATTTCTACTTCATCGAGGAGCAGCATACATCTATATGACCAAGATCTAGGTCACAATGTGACATATTAGAAAATATTTAGTGTATATCTAGCACATAGTTGGCATTCAGTATATTCTGGCTGAATTGTTTCAAAACCTAAACCGGAAAACAAATGCAGACAATATTTTTAAAATGCTGGGGGAGATGCAAAATGAAGGATAAAGTCAGTCAGGGAGAATGCCTTAGAGAAGCAGATGTGGCTTCCTGGAGGAAGTCTGTAGTGCCAATTAATGGAAATAAAGCAGGGGAGCATTACAGACAGGACGAGCATGATGGACCACAGTGGTCATGTTGAAGTGTCAGGCAAAGGAGCCTGACTTTGATTTCAGACAGACCTGGGTCAAATTTTGATTCCTCCTTGTATGAGCTAAATAAACTTAGGAAAGTAACTTAGCCTCTCTAATCATCACTAATGAAAGCATAATAAAATGCACTGTGTACCATCATTGACCATACAATACGAGAATTTTAGCAATTAATATAGTATGAGTTAACGCTAGAGAGTTGCAGTTGTGTATATTGCTGAAGAGCTTTGAAGGAAAGATGAAAGCTTTTAGTTTGGGGCCCTTGTAAATTCAGCATCCTCACGAGGAAGACCTGCCATGTAAATGTTCATGATCTTTCAGGTTTTGTCCTTGACCTCCCTCTCATCTCCTGGTTGACCAAGCCTCTTTGGGTGATATCAGCCGGTCTAATCTATACTGAAGCTGCCCAAAAGTTTAGCTACCCAAACACCTGGGTTCATCCCTCATCAACCAACCCCCTTGCCCTTTCAAATAGTCAATCAATTCTACTGTCAATTCTACCTCCTTAATAGCTTTTATATTTCCTCCCTTTTCTGCATTCTCCCTGTTACCTAGCTCAATCCTTCATCACCTCTTCCATCATGTACATAAGTTCTCTCTCTGCCTCTGTTCTTCCCAGCTGCCATTCATTCTCCACTCCACAGAAAAGGCAGTCTCCCTCAAAAACAAACCTGACCATGCTACTCTCCATTTAAAATCTTCCAATGGCTTTCCACTACCTTCATAGGAAAGTTGCAACTTTAGTGTGATGAACAAGAAATTCCATTGTCTTGTCCCTTTTGGTGTTCAACTGACTTTTCATACACGTGCATAGGACACACACACACACACACACACACACACACACACACACACACACTATAGCTTACTGATCTACTTGCAGTTCCTGAATATGCCTTTTTCTTTCTCTCTCTTCCTTTTCTTTCCTCTTGCTACTTCTCTAAAATACTCCTTAACCTGCCTAACCCTCACTTCAGAACTCAGGGCAGATGACACCTGCTCTGGGGAAACTGTCCCTAACATCTTCCCACTTTCCTCATTGAGTTGGGTGTCCCAACTAAGAACATCCACCACTTTGTATAAATTGTACTTAATCAGGTATTTATCTATATTCCTCCGCATCTCCACTAAACCAGCTTTGCCCTCAGGACAGAAGCCATGTCTTCATTTTTGTATCTCTGGGAAAAGTGCATAAATGGAGTATGCAGAGGGGCCCAATAACTGATGGGTGGACAGATGGTGGATGGTTGGTTGGATGACTGAATGATGGGAGTTCAGAGATAGTTATCTATTTGAGAGCCCTCAATTGAGGTCTTAAGAGTCCATTTTGAGGAAAATTACAGTAAAAAGAGAAAAAGACTAAGGTCAGAGTTGTAAGGGATGGCAAAGAAGAGTGGAAGCAAGAATCATTGATAAATGATATAAATAGAAGTCAGGAAGGTACTGGAATGATTTTTAATTGTGAATCTCCACATTGTAAACAGGTACAGGCCTCTGTACCTCTGACAACATTTTGAAAAGTGTACATACTCTCTGCCCTGTTCAACTACTAAAGGAATAATTATAAGAGTGAAAACAGAATCAATCTAAATATCTACCCTCAGGTTATGTAAATTATGAGGTATCTACCTCTTAGAACATCATTTAGCCATTTACACATTACAAATAATGTGACAATATTTTTAAAAATTGCTTATAATACTATCATGTTTCCCTGAAAATAAGACCTAACTGGAAAATAAGCCCTAGCATGATTTTTCAGGATGACATCCCCTGAACATAAATCCTAATATGTCTTTTGGAGCAAAAATTAATAGAAGATCCGGTTTTATTTTCAGGGAAACATGGTAAGTTCAAAAGAGAGCCAGGAAAACCAAGACAATGCAATGTTATGAAAATCAAGAGGTGAGACACTGCAAGGGAGAAGGGGCATCAGTATAAGACAGAAAGGCTGAGGACGATGGAGACAGGCAATTAGACCACAGAGCATTTTGGGTATCCCCTACTCCAGACTGACTCCAGTCTGTTCTGTAGTAGTTACCTGTGTGTCCACGTTTGCTTTTCTCTGAAATCACCTATCATATTCATATCATATAGTACCTGAGACAAATGTTCGGTACTCTTGCCACCATGCCATAACATCCTTCATATTATCGAGTAGTTCACCGTCATCTTCACTAGTGCTCTTTCACTCCCGATTTTTGAGATAAGGTTATCAATGCCCTCATTTCACAAGATCACAGAAGGGTTAACTGATTTATTTCCCTTAATCACAGAGCAATCCCCTACGCAGAGTCCTGGTCTGTGTCTTGTCAACTGAGCTATTCTTTTGACCTATTTAGTAAGGATGGTTAATTATTTGATGTTTATACAATTACTGTTATCTCTGTATTTTCCCTTTATGTTAAGGATGCTATCATCAGGTGCCTGTGCCTATGGCTTTATAAAAACTTTTCAGTAGTGCCAAGCTGAATGCCACACACTTATTGATTATTTGAGGATGATGATGCCTCTAGTAATGACAGTACAGATGACTGCCTTTATTCATTGCTCTTTTTCACATTTCCTGCTGGGATGGACTAGCCCTTTGAAAGACAGTTCTAAGAGACATTCTGAAGACTGATGGCTGTGAGTCATGGAATAAAGAAGGGTACCCCACTGTCCTCCTTCCAATAGACAAAGGGGACAGGAGGCAAGCAGTGCTGACACACAGGATGACACTCAGTAACAGGATCCAGATGTTTAGCTGAATTAAAAGGCATTCTAAAAATACAGGGCATGGAAGAAAGAGTGGAAAATTTAGGACTCCTGGGAGAAAATTTTTTTTCAATGGATAGTGTGGCAGAATGAAAAATAAATGTCTGCTTTGTGTGTCAGGTGGTTTCTTACACACAACTCCAAAACCCTTGGACTCTCTGGAGTGATGAGTTTGTTATTGATATGCTAATGAGATGCTCTTGATGCTCCTAAATAGCTTCAGGATGGGGACTGATCATCAGAAAGATCAATCCTTTCAGCCCCACGTTCTAACTTTGGGGAGGGGAGAAAGGCTGGAGTTAATCACCAATGGCCAGTGATTTCATCAATCATGCCTCGGTAAGGGAATCTACATAGAAACCCCTAAATGGTGGGATTTAGAGAGCTTCCATGTTGGTGAACACATTGAGGTGTTGGGAATTTCACACCTAGCGACAGAATGGAAGCTCCCCACCCTCCATACCTTGCCCTACGTACCTCTTCCACTTGGCTGGTTCTGTATCTTTTATAATAAACCAGTATAGCAAGTAAAACACTTCCCTGAGTTCTGTTAGTCATTCTAGGGAATTATCAAACCTTAGTGGGGGTCATGAAAACTTCTAAATTTATAGCCAATTAGTCAAAAGTAGTAGGACTTGGGTAGCTTTAGAAGGTCAGACATGAGGACAGTCCATTGGACTGAGCCCTTAAACTATGGGGTCTGCTAATCACAGTGTCAGAATTAAATTGAATTGTTGGGTATCCAGTTGGCACAAAAGAATTGGAAACTTGGTTAGTGCAGAAATCCCCACACGTTTGGTATCAGAAATATCGTGGATCAAAACACCTCAGGGAGTAGGGTGGGGGGTCAGAAAAGTATAATGGCCAGGATCTTAGAGAACCAGCAGTTATCATCTTCCCATTTTACTTACAGAGAAGCTGAGGCACAAGGAGGGTAAGCGAGCATCTCACAATCACACTATGGCCGAGTCCCACTGGCATCTGGACATCACTATTTCTCATGCACAACTTTTGCCCCTACCCAGTGCTGCAGAGCAGGGTTTAGGAACCCAGAGAGCAAATGAGCACTTGCCCCATGGCCCAGGGAATAGCCTGCCCTTTCCCAAAGACTGAAGAAGGCTCAGTTTCCCCACTGACGCCACTCAGGGATGTTTTTATGATACTCATGAAGTCAGTTTAATCCTGGGCACTCCTCTCAACCAAACATCACCATCTAACATCATACAAAAGATTCCAGTCTGATAAATAAAATAATTAAAATATACCAAGAATGAAAAAAGACTTGGAAATGTAGAAGTTACTATGGAGGGAGATTGGTGTTTCCAAATAGTTAGAAGGGTAGAACAGGTCTTACATGAAATTTGCCACAGGGCACAGCCACCTTGATATTTGTGCTCCTTTCCAAAATTGTTTCGCCAGGATCTTACTTAGCCTTATTTTGTCTCTGTGGAGCTGGGTCACTGGTGTCTCTTTGCATGGTCCCTCAATGGGCATCTCTCATAAACAACCTACTGTAATACAATGGACTTCATTGTATTAAAGAGGGTCCTGGCATCCAACATGCGGATATTATGTGTCATATGAAGCAGTGCTATTTCTAAACACTTTACTACTTCCAGGGTATTCCAACTTGCCCCTTTGGACAAAATTTAAACTCCTCAGAATCACTAGGGCAAAGAGGTACCAAGGAACCAATTCCTATACTGTTCTGGATGCTGACAATATAATGTCCACATACCGAACCCAGTCTTCAAATAAATTAAGGGGTCACTTGGGTTCTGACTTTTGTGGGTTATGATGTTCCACATGGGCAGTGCATGACTATTTGAAAATCCAATGAGAACTAACTTAGTTTTCCTAAAGTGCAGGACATGAAATCTAAAAACAGTTAGCCATATAGATGGTTGGCACTGGACAGATGCAACTTGTTTTTCTATATTGTATGCTTTTCTATTCATACACATTTGAGTATACATGTAGGTGTTTGTATGTCTGAGGGGGAGAAAGAGAGACAGACAGACAGACAGACAGACAGACATTGTCGGGATGATGTGGCCTGCCTAATATTTTTCTCTTCTAGAATCTGAGAGTTTCCCCTTGATCTTCTGGCATACCATTCTCTTGCTGCTGTGGTTCTTGGGTCTCCAAATGATTTTCAATGTGTGTCTCTAAATGATTTTTGACGTTTGTGAACAGTAATGACAGCCCTGTGGCTTGCCTGTACTGTATTGCTAAGCAACACTTGGCAGCCTCTTGCCAGTGGTGTTACTTCCTTTGGATGCTTTCAGTTGCATGGTTGTGTGTCTCTCTCTGATGTCTTGCAATGTTGTTTGCTGCATTTGGGGTGTTGGCATAGCTGAAAGCCATCCCAGAGAATATGTCCACTAAACTGGCAGAGACTGAATGGTTGACACTGGCACAAGTGATTGTGCATAAGTGCTTTGGCAGGTCATTATTGGACCATTTCCCAATAAATGTCATCAAAATCTACCTGGTGCACCAATCCATCCTAGATAGAGCTCCAGAAGTTGTTCAGTGCTTCTCGTTGGTAGCTGTTGGCTTGTCTAGCTATTCTTTTGTGAGACTCCAGAACATTGAATAAAAACAGTGGCTTTTGTACTTGTCATAATCAGGAGAGCATGACTTTTTTTTTCCATACAAAAAGAACTCACGTTAGGTTGCCTGTTCATTGGTCATTTCGAATATTGGTGTGAATTCCATTCACACGAGCTGATTCCTTTTAAAACAAGGAAATAACTCCCCAAAGTATTTTTAATAGATATGATGTGTTAATACATACACATTAAACTAAAATGTTATAAGCCAAACCTATAGCTCTTGGCATACTTTATAAAATACCTCAATGGTGGTTTCAATTGTGTGATGTGACTTGTGATCATTTAAATGACAGCATGGAAAGGAATGTTCTTTCCACTTCTTTTGAGGACTCAGTGCTTGTACACATTGATTCACTAACTAACCTCAGTTAAGTTGCTGGGCTTCTATGAACCTCAGTTTCCCTTTTGATATACTGATATCTCTCTAAAGCCTAAGAATTAAAGTTGACAGGGGATCTGAAATTGAAAAAACTAGAGTTTAGTTCTCCAAAGTACATGTTGAGCTTAGAGTTGTTTGGAACAGAGTAATGTAAACAAACAAACAAACAAACAAACAAAAATCAAATGGCATCTAGTACTAGTTTCCCAGGGTCTACATTTTTCTCACCTTCCCCATTAAAGGTAGGTATTGAGTCTACCCTAGTACTTTCTAGTCAGAATGACTGAACTGTCAGAATATTTGTTGCTATAATACATGACATTTCTGCATACACATAAGCCAGTTTGTGAATTCAGTAGAGGTAGGGTGGTGAATTCATTTAAGCCACTAGAGTTCTTTCTCTTTCCTTTACTATTTTTTCTTTTATTTTCTATCCTTTCTCCCCCGACCCCTTTATTTTCCTTTACTATTTTCTTTTGATGTCCTTAATACCATATATTTAATTTTAATGAATTACATGAATTTTAAACCATTACTTAGCTTTTTTTTTTAAAATAAGCTATGAACCATAAGAGTTGTACCATTTGAGTCTTAGGAGTGGCATATGCTTTACAATTTTTGAGAACACTAAATCTAGGCATTCACTTTTCCTATATAATTGAAGAAATCTATTTCTGGTAGACACAATCTGGTGATAATTGTCTATCTTCAAAACTGTTAAGACCAAGAAAATAATTTTATTAGGGTACCTATTTCAACAATAGGTAATATGCTTTAAATTTTACTCAAATATTTGGGCATTTTGACACTTGTCAAGTATGTATCAAGTTCTTGTCACGTGCCAAGCATAGTGCTAGTACCAGGGCCAAGAGTAAGGTGAAGCAAATGAGGCACCTAGGGTGCAAAATTAAAGAGGCACTGTCTATCTTGAGTGCTCGTCTCCTTAATCTGAATTTGATAAGCAAAGAGATATCAGGATAAAAGGACAAAATGGGATCCTCATTGAATCATCCAGAAAGGGGGACAGACACAGAATGAATAAAATCCATACAAAGTAACAAAAGATAACAAAAATCCACACAAAGAACCTAATAGGGATAGGCACAAAGTATTGTGCTTGGTAAAATGGTAGTATAGACTAATTTAGAAGTAACCTAGATAGAGAGTACGGAAGGCAATCATGAGACTATGAGATTTATTTTACAAATCTAAAATAAAATGGAGAACATTAGAAGAATGAAGGTACATGTTATTTCCAAACATCAGAGCTGTGTTGAGTAGGTGGGTGTATGTTGGAGATGACTGGATTTGATGCTAGTCCTTGGTGCTGGTACCCTAAAGCCACACAGGGTAATTACAAAGGAGAGATAGTTGGTAACTCTTCCAAATCAGTCCTCCCCACACCATGGAGGCCTGCTGCCCAGTGGTAACTGCTGAATTCCAAACCTGACGTTACATTCAAAGGCACTTTTCAACAAAGGTAAAGTCTACACCGTGATACCTTCCATTCTTCCATCCCGTGGAACAGTATCCCGCACCTCTGAAAATTCTGTCTCTGCTTTTTGTAATGAGAAAGTAGGAACATAAAACAACAATACTAGATTTTCTTTATTAAAAATATGAGACGGAAAAAAGGAACATTGTGTTTATTATTGTGGATATTTCCAAAGAGGTAAGTAAAATTTTATGGCAGCCTTGTTAGTAACTCTATAAATCAGTTGACAGCATCTCTATTTTAAAATCTCTTCTGCATATAAGCAGTAAAATGAAGCACACATTGGAAATTCTGATGATTTCAAACTTCAGACTTTCTTTTAAAGTAATAACTTTAATTCAGTTCTTTCTGGCATAAACTTTTTCATCCCATTATGTCAAAAATTGTATTATCCATCCATTTGTCTGTCAGAACGTCTCCCTGTGGGGCAATAGACGCCTGGCTTCTCTACTCTAAACCTCCCCATTACATCCTGCTATCAAGAGTCACAATTTTCCACGAAAGTCTCTGGTGACTTTTGACAATGTTTTACAGAGAACTAGACCAGGAAGCTCAGAGTTAAAGGAAATCTTCCATTCTAGCAATGAATATGTAATAGGCATTACACTGTGCAGTATTCCAAAAAATGTAAGGTTCATTAAGTCTTTCTAAAGCAGGGACTTCCGTGTAGCTTTGAAGGAACCTGTCTTCACAATGGCATTAGCAAATGGCATTTTGGGGCAGAGAATATTAATATTGCACATTAAGGAACAAATTTGTTTAAATGCTGTATAGCTATATGTAGATGCTGATGGTCCAGAAATAAATAAAAAGTGAATAGTTGTCCAACTTTGTATGTAAATTGCCTTTTGCTTATATACATAAGAATGCTTTTTCCTCCTAAATTCCTTCATATTAACAAGGAGGAGTGTAACTAATATATAAACTAAAGTCATTCTCTTTAATGAGAATGCTAAATATTTTAAAGAAAAGCATGGCTGTGAAATATTGTCAAGGGCATTTTTATACTTAAGTTTAAGAACGCTTATGACTTAACCGCTGAATTATTTAACATATTCAGCCTGGAAGCGCTATTTATGTATGTTTTTTAATGTTCTTACTTATGTTGGCGTTTCTTTACTAAGGATTTAGGACCTTTGATTTCAGTTTATAAAATTTACATTTTTAATCTCCTATTTCTATGTATGTCCCATTTGACGGTGGCAACAATATCCAGAAGGAAAGGGAAAAAAATGGAAGAATCTCAAGGAGCCTGAAACAAGGGCTGTACATGAAAGAAACTCAAGTCAGTTTGCTAAGGGAGTGAAGTCAACTTTGGGAGCCAAAAATAAAAATCCTGTTCAATAAACACCTGTATAACTACAATAATAGATAGAGAAATATGCACCTGGTTTCCAAGCTTTTCCCAAGGAAGCGCACCATAGACAGGGAGCTGAGTTATCCAGTGTAATAATGCAATTCCATACAATCAGCATTTGCTCCTGTGAGTTGTCAGCTTCTATTTTTCACCTATGCATTGTTTTGTAATTATTGCCTAGCCACAGATCTATCAGAGCAACATAAAAACACATTTTCCCTCATTATTCTTCAATTAACCTTGATTTACATTTCTTAAATGTAGACGGATTCCTCAAAGATTTTGAAAGGATTCTGAGTAGAACCCCCATCAGTGCCATTCAGGAAATGGAAACTGACAATCAAACTTAGTGTGAGGGCAAGTTTTATTTGAGCTATTCCTATTAAATTCTACTCATGTGGTTAATAACATAAAAATTGTCCGGGTGACTAGGGATGGAAAGGTACCTAGAATTTCCTTAAAGTGTGAGTCCATGAGAACTACTCTTAGGGGAAAGAATAGACAATTTTTATAACTTGTATGTTTTTGTCTAGTAGTACTTTACCTTATAAACTGCATAGATAGATATGTTTGTGTGTGTATATATATAATATATACACTATATATGTGTATATATATACATACATGATATACATATACATATATACTACACATATACCAATATTACTTATTGAGTCAAAATTTTTCTTCTGCACTAGTCAAAACGACACAATAATGAGGCCTTTGAGGGATGGGGCCTCAGTCATGCAGTTGGGGGAGGAACTGAAGGTGTCCATAGCTTGTTTAAACCATTAGAGGTCTTTCAGACATTGATTTTCACTTTCATTTAGGCCAGTATTCCCTAACATGTGTTTCATGGAGGTTATTAAGTTTACTTTAAAAAAGGGTACCCCAATTAAATGAGCTTTGGAAATGCTGGATTAAACAAAATTCAGTAAGATTTCTCAGAGCCTTAAATATATGAGTGTGCTTTGTGAATACGTAAGAGAGAAAGATGATAGCTATTGTTTTCCAAACATTTTTACCAAGTACCTCTTTTTAATTGTTTATTTTCCCAGAGCACCTCCAGGTTGGTGTTCCACAGAGCACACTTTAGGAAACATTGACTTTTGTCGGTAAACACTTACTGAACCTAGCGCATGGGATATGTTCTGTGCTGAAAGTTCATTGTTTCTGAGAAATGAGATTCATCATCAACCACATTGTAGAAAGAGACTTTGCCAGATTCATGTTTACGTCCTTAATTGTCATAGTGTCTAGTGCTCAATAAACAGCTGTTGAATGAGTGAATGAATAAATGAATGAATGAAAAAATCTAATGGTTTATACCTAAGTGCACTTATGTAGATTATTATATAATTTTTATATTTATTTCATATTCTAAGGAGATTATTAATATCATGTTCCTCTATGTTTCACTATCACCCAGTCTCCTTAGACTTCTGCTCAAGGGAGAAACCTAAAGGAAGAGAAGTGAATTTCATGAAAGATTAAAGAGATCAAAATTCATTTGCTTGTATATAATGACCATGCTACTGACTCACCATTACCAGCTGCAGGATTTGTACTATTAATATTTTTTTTTCTTTTCTACTCTCCACTCACCTCCCCAAAACATATGCACACAACACACACACACACACACACACAGCTGTCAATTACATCATAGAAAGGCATAAAAGAGGTCTACTAGAGCTAGGAATTTTATAATTTCCTGGATTACAAAGACATACTCTGTACAAAGCTAACTGGTCTTGTAAGGACTGCATGCATTAGATGCCTCACGTAGATATGTAACAGATATCATACTCTACAACTGACATTCTCAATAAGTTTTTGAAGTGTCAAGACATACTCTTTTTCTTACATAGCTACATGGCACGTGCTTGTGAAATATAGCAATTTAAATTAATTGTGTTTTGGGAGTACATTAAGAATTCTAAGACAGCTCAAGGTACCCAAGTGAGGCATTGGCCAGAATTATAAATGAGTGTACTAGTAAATAAATGAGTGACTAAAGTCACTCAATAGCTACCAACCATGGGCATGAGGATATTTAAGTCAATAGGGACATATGTATTGCACTTTTCCCTCAAAGGTAGGAGGAGACCCTCTAAACAGAGGTGCCTAAGTTGCCTTATTGGCTTGATCCTACCTCCAAAATTCCATTTCTCAAAAAAATGTATATATCAAAGACCAAAAAACCATTGACTCTTACAGAAGTGTGCAGGAAAAAACAGGGTTCTGACTTTAAGTACAAACAGCAATTTGAAAATGTAAGCCCAGTCGGCGATACATGTAGATGGGCCACAGGTATTTCCAGTTCTCCACAGCAAAGCATTTTCCACCATCCGCCCAGAACCTAAAGAGCTGACTAAGTAGTTTACCAGGAGCAGACATGCAGTCACCAGTAAGGCAAGCATCAAAAAGTTCCAGAAGTATGGCCAGGGCTAGAATGATCAAACAGGTGTTTTCTAGAGTTAGGCATAAGGTTGAATCTGGGACATTAGCTGAGGTATGAAAAGCCCCCTAAGCACATGGGGTTCATACACAACTGTTATAACAAGGAGAGTTGCCAAAGGAGCTCTGATATTAGAAGTGGACTTTTCCTTCCCATTCATTAAGTTGTAAGCAAATTGAGAGCAGAAATGTTTTGAGTCAGTTTTATCTCACCACCAAGCAATTCAGTCTCTGTCTGGCCGTGGTCATAACTCAATAAATGGTAGAGAGCCGGATTAAATTTCTTTTTGTTTAATTTCTCAACTTAATGCCGATTTAGGCAGCAGTAAAGAAGCTATAATTACCTTTTGCTCTTTGGGTTTTTTCTCTGAAGAAAAATTTCAGTATTCAAAGTCTAGAAAGGGAGAAGGCCATGGTGACCATGGGGACAGAGCAAGGAGTGCAGTCTCCAGGCTCTCGGCCTCATGTGGAAAGGTGCTGGCTCAGGTGGTAAATGGCCATCAACTGTGATTGGATGGCCATCAACTGTGATTGGATGGCCATCAGCTGTGGCTAGTTGGCCGTCAGCTATAACCAGTGAGCCATTGGCCACTAACACAACTGCTGTGGCTACGCTAGCAGCAAATGGGGGCTAGCAAGAAAAATGGGGGCTAGGAAGAAGACGGTGGCTGAGCTAGCAAGAGCGGATTGCAGAGAGGCGGATGCCGCCAGCGAGAATATAGTTGTATGGCTCCCCCATCTATGGCTCCATGGGTGTTTCTTTTTGGCCTCACCATATCCTGCGTTCTTATGTGGGGAGCGGGACCAGAGACCCTGCAGGCCACCCCGTGTGACACATGGCACAGCCAGCAGGGTATGGTGCCGGCCAAAGCTCTCCGAAGGATGGTGGAGCAGTTTGTGCGTATGAACACTCAGTCTCAGAAAGACCAGGAGGAGCAGCTGCCGGACAGCTGGATCCCCGTAGAGGGGTGGAAAGACGTGGATGGTTCCCCAACCAGCATAGGCCGGAGAAAGCGAAGGTCGTTGTGGCCCTGTGGGCTGGGAAGTTCTTGCTGAGTCCTCCTTGGGAGATGAGGGTGAGGTCAAGGTCATCCCTCACCCCCAGGACAGCTCTGGCAAATGACTATGGACTATGGGAAATTGCCTTCTATCCCTAATTTAATGGACCGCTTGACTGTTTGCTTGGGAACATACCACCATGTAGTGGAACTGGTGGATGTTTGCTTTTGTGCCTCAACCGGCCGCCATCGAGAATAGGTGAGGGCCCTGGCTGTGCCCAGGAAGTCTGGCTGTGCCCAGAGAGAGTGCAGTGCCCTGAGAGGCCCTGGCTGTGCCCAGGAAGTCTGGCTGTGCCCAGAGAGAGTGCAGTGCCCTGAGAGGCCCTGGCTGAGTCCAGGAAGTCTGGCTGTGCCCAGAGAGAGTGGCAGTTCCCTGAGAGCCCTGGCTGAGCCCAGGAAGTCTAGCTGTGCCCAGAGAGAGTGGCAGTGCCCTGAGAACCCTGGCTGTGCCCAGAGAGGCTGGCTGTGTCCAGGATATTGCATTCACCTCCAGGCTCCTCACACAGGGCCCCTCGCGGAAGACGCTTTTCACGTAGATTGGAGGCAAGAACCTGTAGGGGTGGAGTGTGGGGACAGAGCCAGTAGTGCAGTTTCCAGGCTCTAGGCCTCACATGGAAAGGTGCTGGCTCAGGTAGTAAATGGCCATCAACTGTGATTGTATGGCCATCAGCTGTGGCTAGTTGGCTGTCAGCTGTAACTACTGAGCCATTGGCCACTGATATAACTGCTGTGGCTACGCTAGCAGCAAATGGGGCCTAGCAAGAAAAATGGGGGCTAGGAAGAAGATGGTGGCTGAGCTAGCAAGAGCGGATTGCAGAGAGGCGGATGCTGCCAGCGACAATATAGTAGTATGAACCTCCTATCTATGGCTCCGTGGGTGTTTCTTTTTGGCCTCACCATATCCTGCGTTCTTATGTGGGGAGCGGGACCAGAGACCCTGCAGGCCGCCCCGCGTGACAGTGACACTCCTGAAAACAGGCCCATTATTGCTCTTTCTTGACTTTCTTCCCTTGACTCTTCTCACCAGCTGCGATCTAGTCACTATTACAACCTATCCTTTCTATAATCTAGAATTCTTTACTAACCAGTAATTCAATTCAACCTTCCTACAGGCCAATGGCATTCATAATGGTGTCACTGAGATACCCTGTGATTCCAAGGCACTTTTTGAATCAAGAAATAATCAAAATAACATTGTTTTTGTTTTAGTGTTAAATACTTTCTTGGCATTACTGGGGTCAACTGATGACGGGATATATTCATTCCAGAATGACCAAAAGCTAAAAAACTGGTTAGGCCAATGGTTTCACACAACTGTTCAGGGGCATTTCCAAGAGCATGCAAGGAGGAAAATGCAACTCAGTAGACACCACACATTACCAAGAACCTACAGTGGGGCAGTGGCAAGACACTTATTTGCAATGCACAGTCCAGTAGCCAGTAAAGATGGAGACTAGCAGTGGTGAGTTGGTGTCACGGGTATAGCAGGGGCACAGGTGGACAGCAGGTAGGTGAAATATAATAGTTCTAGCAGCAAACTATATACATGGTCCAAACAAGGAAGTCTTTATTAATAGGGAATTCTTTCAGCAAGAAGTGAAATGTAGACACCAGTCTCCGATAGAGCTAGAAAAGTCAATTTGGGCAACTGGATGGAGGGAAATAATAAGAGGTACTTAGTAAGTGTACAAAAATGTAAGGCAAGAGCTGGGTTTAAAATACAAGACTAGGGACAAAAGCCTAGCAGTGGCTGCCCATGAACAGAGTAGGTGGGGATTACCAAGGGACACAGGAGACTTTTGAGGTTGACAGATATATTCATTTTCTTGACGGTAGTGATGGTTTCATGAGTAGATAAATATATCAAAAGCTATCAAATCACATGCTTTAAAATGTACTGTTATTGTATGCCAATTCAGATGTAATACAACTCTTTAAAAATTTTTAGGAAAAAAGGCTAAACCCAAGTCTAGACCCAATGTTCAAAGCCTAAGTAAGTACAACAAATAACAAAGCTAAAGATGCTCAACTGTGGCCTCCAGGACTCGACAGTTCTTTTGTCTGCTGTGGTACAATAGAAGAAAGGCGAGTCACAAAGATCTGACGTAGTTGCTGGTGTTCACATTCACTTTCCCTATCAAAGGTGGAGATTTCTGATTAGAGAAAATGATGCCATGGTGCAGAGATACAGAAAGGTGTGGCCACCTGGGAGGACCCAGCAAGCTGTCTCCCAGAGGGCAACGTTCGTTTTCTTGGTGCATTTCCCCTGATGGACACAGGCAACTGTGTCCACAGGCAACTGTGTCCATGGTGAATTAAGTTCTGGCCTGCTTTCTGACGCCCCCTGGAAACTGATTTGTCCACACACCAAGCACAGCCCATCTCTCACTGGTAGACTCATGCAAGTCAAGCTCAGGAGACTGATGTGTAAAACCTTAGTGTTCATTCATTTACTTATAATGAGAAATATACTCTCATTCAGACCAAAATGCTTGGGTGTGG
The DNA here is from genome assembly GCF_057876585.1 of Rhinolophus sinicus. NCBI lineage: Eukaryota > Metazoa > Chordata > Mammalia > Chiroptera > Rhinolophidae > Rhinolophus > Rhinolophus sinicus. The sequence goes on along the minus strand of NC_142502.1, from coordinate 148,556,782 downwards.
TTGCCCAAATAGCTTTCTCCCCAAGGCTCCAGCCTCATGGTAAGGTGTACTCAGAAGTCTGAGTCAGAACAAGGAGGCTCTGTTGTATGTTTGGAGTATCAGATGGCATCGCCTGCCATACCCATCATGGCATTACAGCCTGAGGCTCTCTCTCCTCTGGATGGTAGTTGGATGAACCAGGTTTACTGCTAAGATTCTCCTCCTTTTCAACACTTATATCTGAATAGTCCCTCCTCTGGAAAACATATTGTTTGTGTAGATTTGCTATTATAGTGACTCAGTTTGCAGTCAAGTATTTCTGAACATGAAAGTCATTCTATCACTGTAGGGAGATTTCGCTCATCTGTGCTCTGACCCAGTAGATGTTGACTTTACAGCTTAACCCTTAGCAAGAATTCTTTTGCCTTTATTTAGATGTTCCAGGATAGGTATCTGTAACACTCAAGAACTGACAACAGTATGTATCTAATAGAATTATGTTTTATAAATTAATCGTTCTAAAAATTAAGATTTGAATTCTAATGCACTAGAAATAAGAAACTATGTGTGGTACCTATCATAACTCCCCAACAACCAAAATAGTGTTTACCTGAATCATTCAGTTATCTGGACCTGCTGGCAAAAAGTTTTACCCTACTGTGAGAAAATGAGAATTTAGTAATAGGTGCAGATGAATGTGCCTGGCCAGCAAACAGATCAAAACTTCCTTCTTCACCACAAATGCAAATCAGAATAGAGAGACTCCTATATTCCTTGTGAAAATGCAGAGAACACAAATGAGGACTTTGGGCTTGTTGGGATTAGTACTCAAAAAACACGACTTCTGAAGCCTATGAAAATTAGGAATGCTTCTCCTCTCTGGTCTAGGCTGTTGTTTGATTCTTTTGATCAGAATGGGCTCAAAATTATAGAATTCAAGAGCAAGAGTCCAGTCAAGGGGTTTCAGGCTCCCCTAATTTCCTGTGCTAAGCAATATCAGCTGTTAGCCACTCTGGGTGAGGGAACCTTCAAGGGACAGAGCAATCTTAGTATATGTGCTGCCAAAGCGAGCACAGGACAGAGCAATCTTGAACTTAAAGCTGCAGTGAATGGCTCACCTGGCAGTGGGTAGCAACAGAGAGCTTTGACCACAGCGTGTCGTGAAGTTCTTGGAGAGACAACCTTTGGACTTTCCAGCAAAGGGAGGTGAGGAGGGAGCTAATCTGATTCGTTTTAGTACCTTCTCTGGGGCAGAGGCTGGGCCCTATGGAACATCCAGTCATAGCTTCTCTCCTCCTTATCTGGAATGAGTTTCTCCCCAATTGATTTATCAAGATACATATTTGCAGCAAAAGAGCAATCAATCAGGATTTTATACGGAGACTTAAACAAGGGATTTGTAGGAGTCACACGCTCTTCTCTTCTCCCTTAATCCCTGTATTTGGGGGAGGGGCATGCACACCTTTAAAACATCTCAGTTAAAAATGATGGGTAATCACCAATCTGCTAATGTCCTTTACTTCTCTTGACAAGTGTGTCTCGGTCCCATTTAAAGGCTAGACCTCAGGTTTGGCATAGAAAATATTATCATATGGACCTTAAGCCTGCCATTGTCCATAAAGGGAAAGCCAGACCACATGCTGAAAGCTGGCACTTAGGCATATGTGAGGCAATTAATTGTCTGGACAATTTGTTCTCTTTGGCTCTGATGATCCAGTCAGGAATTAAGCAATCACAGTGGTCTGAGAGTCAGGGAAAGGGGGTCGTAATAATTCCAGAAGGACAAAATTGAAGGCTTTTGTAGCTGAAAGGGACATTAGGGAACCACTAATCCAGTGATTTGTAAGTCCTTGGTAATATTGGAACTTTTAAAAAAAAAATTTAACAAAATTTTACATAGAAACACTACATAAAATCATGTAATAATAGAAGGAATCAGATGGAAGCCAATACCTAGGGCTCCGAAGAAAAGCAGCTTGAAAACTTCTGGTTAGTAACATCCTTCTGATTCACACATTGAAGAAGTGTGAGGCCTTCTCCAGAGTCCCACAGAGGATGAGTGGCAAGAAGATTAGAACTTGATGTCTTCCAAACTGCAGTCTAGCCCTCTCCTTTTCTCCAAAACAAAGCTGTCCTTCTGGAAAAGACCACGTGGAACTGAGGAGAACCAGTGCCTACTCTCCCTACTCATATTAGCTCCCAAGAAGTAACAGTTGGGTGTTGAGTGTGAATTGTAATGGATAGTAGTATCGTGGTAGTAGTAATAGCAACAGCAGGTGTAAATCATGCTCATAGATGATGTTAAAGGTTGTGCATTATATCATTTGCTAGTCAGAGCAATGATGTAAGGTAGATAGGGAATATCATTATCCTCATTTTATGGGTGAAGAAACAGGTCCAGAAAGGTTAAGTGACGTACCTCCTCCAGGTTATCTGTACTAAGTAGCAGAACTAGGTCATCAAATTCCAAATCCTATGCTCCAGTATCTACTCTATAAGGTTGTTCCTTTATTTCGCAAACCAAACTTTTCCAATTTCCTTCCTTTCCTAAAAAATAGGAGTGAAAACCCAGCTCATCTAAGAAAGTAACCATTCTGCTTGGCAGTCCGTCAACAGTTTGAATTTGAATAGATTCTCCTCTATAATGAGAACCTATAGAGGTCTGATTAATGGAAAAAGTCCATTAGAGCACCGAACAGCAAAAATCTTTACTCGTAAACATTTTAGGTAGCTTAAAGCTGATAAAAGTAGATTATTTGCCAAATCTTCTAACCTAGAACTGAGCTCTGTCTTTGAATCAGCTGCTTGGAATTCAAGTAGTGTTTCTTTAATAAACCACACCCAATTTCAGTTTCTTTAAAGTGGGGTGAGAACCAAGACACTTGCAAAGCAATCTGTAAAATGCTCTTAATTTTTATGATGCTCCCCCAATCCTTTGCAGATGTTTTGCACATGCCTAGTTTAACAGCACATTTTTTTCGGTGTCTTGCTTTCATCCAGTAGTCTCAAAGTGTGCATTTCAGTAACAGAAGAACAACCCCTTTCTTTCTGCAGTCATATTTCATCAAGTATTAAATATTTAACTAAATCACACAATAACAAGAACAGGAACAATATGTATAAACCCACTGGACAACAAACACACCAGACTTTGTGTTAACAAAGAGCTCCACTGATGGTGGCAGAGAGGCATTGGTGTACTAATGAGTAGATTGCTCAGCCACACACATCCAACAGGCCGTGTGCATTGTCCAATGGTCTACAGTTAATAGAGGGCACCCCCTAATCCCACCAGCTGTTAGGCAGAGGTCTGTCCAAAGAGCTTGCCCTGAATTCTAAAGTAACTGATCTGGGTTATGTCACTTTGCAGATGTGCTTGAAAGTTTTTTCATTGGTACATCTTCTATTTCTCTAGGTTTCCCACAAACTAAGACATTCCTTTATTTAAAAAATACTCCTCTCTACTCATGGAACCCATAATTAATACAGGACTCTTCACCTAACAGGTTCTTGAACAAATGTCATTGTTCAGAACATTGGCAAGAGGAAAACTGTCACTGCTTTAGAAATGTCCCATGTGGTGCCTTTCTTAAGCATCCTGAGTCTGGTCAATTACGTGGTTCTCAACTTCTGGAATGCCTTATGGGGTACGTGAGTCGTAAATGTGAACATACTTAGAAAATAAATATGCTTTAAACTGCGGACTATGATTATCACTTCATTGTTTCCAACAATGCCTTTCTGCTCTCTGCACCACACACACACACACACACACACACACACACACACACATGCACACACACACCCCTCTCCTGGGAATCACTTCCAGCCCTGGGTCATCGCTGTTCACATGCTTAGATTATCTAGGACTTTAGGGGTAGCAAGAGCCACTCTGATGCTGTGGCTAAGCTCACAAGCCTCAATGACCTTAGGATGTCCTGAAAGGGGCTCCAAAATTGGAAGCTTTGGTGGGAATCTAGCATCAGAAACTGTAGAGGAAAGCGAAAATATGCTCCAGTAGCTGCAGTGCACACAAATCCTCTATTACCCTCGAAATGGTCCACTTGAAAAATGGCAATATTTTTGTATGCTGGCCTCAAAGTCCCTGCTCAAAGAATGCTTGTAGCAAAGCTGTATTTCCGCTTTGAGGGTTTGCTGAAGAACACATTTAGGTGGGAGCTAGCCCTTTCTTCCAGAAACAGCAAGGGCTATCCGTCAATCTACCAGCAAGCTGCTCACCAAGTTCACTCGACAAAGGGTTAGGGCAGCAAGCCCCCACAATAATGTGGAAACAGAAATATTACAAAGTAAAGGCTTATAAAATAATAAAAATTCTACTTACTCCAGATACCTCCCTGTGCCTTTGGCAAAATACCTTAAGCATTCCACATACGGCGGGCATTGTCTTTATAAGATGGCACCTCATAAAATGGTATTAAATATCACCAACGGGGCTTCATATTTCATCCAGCAGGGTTTAGGCCAGGCATGTTCTATATCACACATTATTAGAATGACATCTGCTTTGCAAGTTGTGTACCCAGGAGCCTACCCGGATCACTCATTTCAGCACTCATTCTCGAGGCTTCTGTGCCTTCATAATGCCTAATATGTTTAACTCATTTTGAACAGAAGTCTAAAGCCTGCCACGGCCCTCTGGCCAAAACTGTAGCTGTCAGACAACGGAGCCAGCTATCAAACATTTTTCATTTATCATTAGTGGTGATGCAGTTGTACAGAAAAATGTGCCCACTGTACTGAGAGGCTGTCAATTGTTCCCCCTATAAAACTCTTCTTCTCAAATAGGGACATTTCTCTGTGGAGGCCTTGCCATTACATTTCTCTCCTTTTCCCACAACACTGAATTTATAATGCAAAGAAAATGGGGAACATATATTCATCCAAATGGCCTCTCTGCTATGAGATGAATAAGGAGATCATCAATGGCAGCATCAGTGCAGGGCTGCACGTGCCATTGGGGGAAATTAATAGAATCAGCCCAGAAAGACTGAAAAGAAAAAAGAGAGAGGGGAAAAAAAAAATCACCCACAGGTTCTGTGCTGAGGTCGAAACTTGAATAATAAAGCCATGCATCTGAAAGTGGGAATTATCTTTGGAATTACCATTTTGCCACCAAAGTAGGATGCAGGGCCTACTAACCTGCCTTAGGAGGCAAATTCCTCCAACTCTCTGCTCCTCACTTGATTCCTGACACTGGTTCTTCGGGTCGCCTTTTCCCCACCCACCTGCAAACCATGCCACTAAAATCAGCGTCCAGCCCCAGAGGCTACCCACATCTTCTACTGATGTTTACAACATGCTTGTGGACGGTCTTTGTGTTTTTAAATACAGTCAGATGGTTCTGCTGCCGATTAGCATCGTTACTATTGGGTTTATGGTTAGGATTAGGATTGTGAAGATCTGCCCCAACCGTTTTGTTTCTCCTCCCCCTGTATGGCTGCCCCTTCCCACTCAAACATTTGAGCCATCCCTTATAATTCTGCTGGAAGAAAAATGGACTCAATTAAAGGTATTTGAGCTGCCTCCGGGTTTATGCCTGTATCTTCAAAGAGAGAGTATTAGAGTGGTTGTAGTAATGATAACGCATCCTTGATGACTTCAAAGAGAGGCCTGGCAAATGGATTTATTCTCTTAATATCTCTGTCAGAGCAGTCATTATCCCATTTCAGAGATGGGAAAACAGAGTGCCTTGCCTAAGGACATGGGTAGAAATCAGACTCAATACGAGAATGAAAGCATTGTCATGGGCTTCTGAACAGTTTCCAAGTTCAGACCATTTTCCTCCTGCCACAACAACAAATCTCATCCTCAGAAATGAGCCAACTTCAGAGTAGGTAAATACAGCCAAAAGAAACAATCCATTTGCTACACACTGTAAGGACACCAAACTCTCAAAGCTTATGTAATGCTTTGGGAAATGCAGAAGTAAAGAATTGCTCTCCACTTGTCCTTTTTTCTCCAGAGCCCAATCCTACCTTTATCCAAGGTATAATTTGCCCCCAAGAATAGATGGGCTGTGGTAATAACCTCAGAAGGTTAGGGCAGCTAATCACCAGCCCTTGGCTGACAGATTCTCAACAGTCCCATTTCCCTGAAATCCTACTCCTGAGGCTCCCCACCTTGTGGGAAGCCCCCTCCTTCCTGGATGGGGAAAGAAGTCAAGACCCTCAATGGTCTAGGAGAGCTCTGTGACTAACTGCTCGAAACTCTCCTGGGTGTTTTTCAAAACTTTGGCTGGCTCTGTACAACCTTTTACCCAAAGTGTATCCTCTCTGTTCTAGCCTCTAGGCCAGGGGTCTCCAACCCACTTTTTCTCATTTCCACAACTGTGTTTCTCTAGTTCCAGAACTATCCCTCTTCTTCTTTCCCAATTGTTTCCAGGGGCTCAAACATCATCAGCTAAACAACCTTTTCTCTGCCCCAGCGTTTTTTTGTTGTTGTTGTTTTGTTTTTGTTGTTGTTGTTGTTTTCTCTAAAACTACCCTTTACTACAAAATACTTGCCCTGGAAATGTATGTCAATTAATTATCCTCTTGATTATAGTCTCAAAATAGAGTCTCCAGGTGCCCTAACCTTTAATTTTTCTCTTCCTTCTAAATCCCCCTTTTTCACTTGCTTGCTCGCAGCGATCCAGGGTTATGTATTCAAAGCATGTTCTTCATCTGAACCTCACAAGGAATTTATGGTTTCTAGTGGTTTCTACTGAAGACTTGATCAACTTTAATACTTTTTTCTTATATCCTTTGGCACTGTTCATTCCAACTCAAGGCTGGCAGCTTAGCATTGCAGCTGAATTGGAGATAAATGGGTCAATTTAATTCAATTCAAAAAGGGCTACAGTGCCATATAATTCATTAAGCACTGACGATATATACGACATCGTTCCTCTCCTTAAGGGGCTTATAGTTTAGTTAGAGAGATACAAAGAATGCCTGTGAACTTTATATATAACACCTCAGAGCAAAATAAAGTGGTAACAATCTAAGAAAATGATAAGAACAATAAACGATCAGAAGGGTTGAGATGTAAAGAATGGAAAGAAAGCACTTTATGGAGAACATGAGTCTTGTTCTAAACCTGGAAGGCAATGGTGGATTTGAATGATTACAAAGGGTGATGGAGAACATTCCAACTATGAGGTGACAGTAGGATGACGGCTCATGACTTAGGTCATTACCTTTAAGTCATTTGAAGAAATAGTAGAGAAGAACCCTGCGGTCAGTCAAGCTGTTTCGCTCATTACCTTAGTCAAGGCTTGAAAGAATTCTCCATCTTCTTTTTCCTGCAACCATCATCTTCCTCATGGGTTCAAGAACAGAAAATAGAAGAACCAAGTAGCAAATGGATTTCCACTGGGCTGGGGGCTCTGGGGAAACATGAACACATTTTTACCAGGGTAATCAGCTGGCTACAGTATTCATGATCATAGTTAATTCTACAAATTTTCAGGGAGCAATGGAGGATGAAAGGGAGTGGTCTTGGACCCTCCTGAAAGCAGAAACACACTGGCATCGTCTTCATATATCAGTTACTCTCTTTGTGGCCTGTGGAATTTTCTAAGTCAAGCCGTGCCCCTACGTTGCCATAACAAGGTTTAGAGAACATGCTCAATACCAACTGAATAATCCTGCATGAATATCGAACCTCAACAGACCTGTGAACCATTTCATTTTCCGTACTGTTACCTCCCTAAGTTGTCCTTCCTACTGCGTTATCCCCACCACCCATAGCTTTGGTCTCAGATGTCTGCCCTGGGAAGAAAAAGAAACACATACATGTTGAAAGAGTATGTGAGTTTTACTAGGGGACTATTCCTAAATTCAGAACAGCAACACGTCCTAGTGATGGTATTTCAGACACTGTTAACAAGTTGACAAAATAGTTGTTTCCTCTTTGTTGGCAGCTGGTTGGGAAGACTTTGAGTTACACTTGAATCATCCTATGTCAATAGCACTTACTCTGCCTACTTGGAGGGTCAACCGTTACCTCAGCATTGATCTTTACATAGAGAAGTAAAGACCTAGAAAAGTGGAAGTTTCTTGAGGACAAGGACCTTATCTGATCGTTACATCCTAAAATCCTGAAACTATCAGACAATCTATGTTTAGCAACTCACTAACCAGCCTAAGCACTCCACGCTGGGCTTTTTGGAGAGTATTTTAAACTAGCCCTAAGAAATATAAATTACAGACTTCCCTGGCCTCAGAAATCCCTCCATCTGTCGCGCAAGCTTTCTCCATGCCTTCCTGGCAGTCGTTTCAATTTCCATGACAGGAAAAAAGAGAGAGAGAGAGAGAGAGAGAGAGGGAGGGAGGGAGGGAGAGAGAGAAAAAAAAAAAGTCGTGGTCTGTGCCACAACTTGAAGGTTCATTTAATGTAGATTTTGATGCATGAACTGTGCAATAACCCTAAGTTGGAAGTGCATATTTTTATATTGAAGGTGAGAGACCAATTAGTAGCTCTAACTCCTTAAGCAGATGGTTATCATATGATAACGGAGGTGCCTGTCCTGTCCTTTGCCATTAGAAAGTCATCTTTTTCCTAATATCTTTCTCTACAATATTATGCAGACAGATTGTATGGCCTAGGAACCTCTATGAAGTTGATTTTTTAGCAGGACATGTGGAGCCTGGAAATCTTGTTCCTGAATTACTGGTCAGATTCAGCTCCTAAAAACTGCCTCCAAGATAACATACAAGGGAAGAATTTCAGCGCAGGCAGAGAAATAAAGCTGATAAGATTCTTAGGTTCTGGGCTCCATTCCCAAGCTGGAAATGGTAGACATGCTGCACTTGGCCCTCAGTTACCTGAAAGCGATCCTTTCCTGCCATAGCTTGGAAACTCATGCTATAAAGGAAGTGACATGTATTTGGACTCAGAGGAATCAGGTCTAAATTCCAGCTCTGTCCTTTACAAGCTGGGTGACCTCAATCCATGTGCTTAAACTCCCCAGCCTCAGTTTCCTATCCTGCAAAACTGGATTAATAACAACAGCTTTACAGAGAGATGAAGATTAAGTAAAACTTCAAGTGAAAAATTATGACACCTGGCACTTTCACCGTCCCTCAAAATATCAGGCAGGGAGAACCAACCACACCAGGCACTGACCCAGAGGGAAGTTAGGGGTCAGAGTGTAGGGTGATTTGGATCCTCTTCTCTTTGTAGCCAATACAGTTGTTAAAGCACAAACTCAGGAGTCTAATAAATGTGGGTTTCATTCTTGGTCCTATTACTTGTTGGGTGTGTGAGCTTGAGCAAGGTATAAACTGTTCTGAGCCTCAGTGCTTTCATGTGTAAAAGGAGGCAATATCTATTTTGTTCTTAGGATTTATGAATAAAGGAGGCAATTGCTATAATGAGCTTAACAAAGTATCTGACCCATGATAAGCATGTTTTTTCCTCCTTTCTTTCCTCTTTCACTTCCCCCATTTCCTCTTCTTTTCCTTTTCTTTTCCTTCTTCATCTACTCTTTGATATACGCCAAACTGCTTTCATTATCAATATCCAGAATGGATAACAGCAGGGCATCTGTCCTCGACACCCCTGAGCTTTCCTCTCTGCTCTGAGTACAGTGCTCCATTCTTGAGATAAAGAAATAAAGGCAGAAGAAATTCTTCGGACCTGGATAGAGGTTGCCATGCGCCAGGTCCATGGTCCTGAATCCAAGTCCTTTCTACATTTTGTTGGCCCCAGTTTTTCTTCATCTATAAACTGAGAGGATAAATCACGATCTCCTGTAGCTCCAAAAGATGAAGGCTCTTAGTTGAGATTTCACCTGCCTACCTATGCAGTCCCATCTTCTGAAATTTCCCTTCCTCTCCAACCATCAAAACCCTAACTGGGGGTCCAACCATAGCCCAAATACTTTGTATTACTTCCCAGATATTTATTAAATAAATGCACAAGTGCACACTGAGACTGAACCACTCAAACCTGGTTTATTGGGTGTCTGCTATATCGAGGACTTCGCAAAGTCTGCCGTGATCCCTCAGTGTCGATGGACTTACAGTGACTGCAAGACAATTTAATATTTATTTTCTCCATCAGCTTCTTCAAGGCAAAATCTGTTTTATTTACTGAGACCTACTGCTTAGCACAGTACCTAGCAATTTATACGTGTTTCATAAATGGCTCCTGAAAACTTGCAAGATTAAATGACTACAGTATTTATCTTGTAGGAAAATCTGAGCTAATGACTAGGTAGTAAATCAGTTGAGGCCAAGGATTTTGAACACTTTTGTATTCTATACAGCACCTAGCACTGGGTACAAAATGTAGTAGGTGATCAAAAACACATAGTGGTCCTTATATTACAAACTTTGTCTCCATATTTATGATGAAATTCTTCTGAACGACTAAAACACTGAGGGATGGTCTTCAACAAAAGCCCAGAGCTAGAACTATTCCTAAGGCTGACATGACAAGGACTATCATTGTGAATGGTTCTTGGAGAGACTGTAGAAAGAAAGTGGCTTTCCAAAAGGTTATAACAAATGACCTGAGGCCCATATAAACAAGCAATCCAGAAATCCCTTTTTTCACCACCACCAAGTCTCCGCCATCCTTAACACACATACATATCCCACCCTTTGATGCCCTGCCTCTCATAAGGACTTCCCTGACACTCAGCATTCTTTCCCTACTCTAAAATATTAGAGGTGTGGGGACGGGGGGAAGGAGGATGGCAATGCACTTTTTGCCTTGAGCCCTGTACCTGCTCAAGGGATAGTTCCAAATCTCTAGGGTGGTTCTGATTAAAATGGTCATCATCACAGCTGTCTTCTTCTTCTTTCTCTCCCTCTCCCTCCCCCTCCCTGACCCCTCCTCCCCCTCTTCATTTTCATCCTCCTCTCCTTCTTTATCTCATCCATTGGTACTCTTCCTCCACAAATGACTTACACCAAAACATATGCTACAAACAGGTTTCCTGCTCCTGGGTGAGAGCAATTAGCCCATTCAAAATATCCTGGCCTTTGTTGAAACAGGTATGGGGGTGGGTGGACATAATATCCACCCTGCTTATTCTTGACCTGCAAACATAGCCTACTTTCTTGTTTTTGAAGGAGGCCACGAAGACTTAACTCTCTAGTGAAGAGTGAGATCCTATGACATTGAAGCTCCCGCTGCCTGATTAAATATTGAGGAAGAGAGCCCACGGATTGACTTGCCTTCAGTAAAATAAGGTTTGAAATAAAACCCCTGGAGAACCACACCCCCTAGTCTGCCGGGGGCCATGCTCTTTAAGGCAGGACAATTATAATTAATTGAGTGATCCCACTTAAAGTACACATGCAATGAAAATCCCTGCAAGTATCTCTTTGCACATCTACTAAAAATCGACTGGGCATTCAAGTGGTTAAGCCAAGATCCTCAGACCTAGGAGGCCAATTCTGCCTGTGGCTACCACCAGTCAGTCTGTTGCTGAGGGCTGTAGACACAGTTTGTACTTTCAACTCAGCACAGTCATTTTTAAAGAAATAATCACTTCCAATTTACAGTGGCATCAAACTGATAATTCGGAAGCATGATTGCATCCCGAGTTAACTAATCAATCCCTTATCTTTAAGGGTAGAGACAGAGAAAGAATATATGAGCAGATCAATAATCAAGTGCATTCCATTTCTTTTTTTCTTTCTTATAGATTATAGCTGTTTTCTTGAATAAATCTTCAAATCATATAAAATAACAAATGATTCCCATGAGCTTCTTCCGTTCCTACCTAGGATTACTGTAAGAACTGATGGGGGCTATATTCCTTTGATATACATATACACAGATACCTTTTCTGAATACCCACCAAGTGCCAGGTACTGGATGGAAAGCTTTCAACATATTCTCTCTTTTTATTCAGGATTATTTCCTAGGAAGCTGAAGTAGAAGAGTTGACCTTTTAAGGCTGTTCGTAAGTTTCATTTTTGCTTCTAGGAGTCAGCGTTTCTCATCATCTCCACCCATGGCTGATAAATTTTCAAACAATTTATTTGCCACATTTCTTCCTATTATTAAGCCCAAAGTTGTGCCAAGAAAATCACATTAAACAGCAGGTGTCACCGATGGCCCCACTTCATCCTGGCATCAAGCTAGACACAACAGCCAGTGATTTAGAGACATGCCCGCAGTTCTACCTGTTATAATACTAAGGTCATAATACCGCAAGGAAGCTGAAGCTTGAGGTGGAAGCCCCTCTGTAGCATTCATGCCTCCTTTACTCTAGCCATCCATCCATCCATCCACCCATCCAAAAACCCATCCATTTGACAAACACCAGTTGAATGCCTACTGTGTGCTATCCCTGCCTTCAAGGAGCTTCCTGTCTAGGGCAGGAGAAAGACATACTCATAACTAATCCAATACAACACATGATTAGGAAAAGTTCCGAAGGGAGTACAGACCACGAAGCACTGTTGATTCTAACAGAGAAGATGAGGAAAGGCTTCACAAAGACTGAGCAGAGTCTTAAAACTTCAAAACATCTCTCATACTCGTAATTACAAAAGCATCATGCATTCATTATTCAATAGGTAATGTTTGAATATATAGAAAGTAGGCAATATTTGAAAATACAGAAAAGCACAAAATATAAAATTCACCCTTAATTTGACCTTCATTCCTTCTTCTACTGAAAAGCATAAAACGAAAACTGTAAGTCCCTTCCTCCCTGCTTCCAATCCCAGCTTCCAAAGGCTTAATTTAAAAGCGCTGTGCATATGCTTGAAGACACATAATTTGCTCTTATGTAAGTATGTCTCTCCACCCACTCGCTCTACATGTGCACAACTAGTTCTGAAATCTAGTTGGCTGGCTTCAAGTCTCAGCTCAACCACCAACTAGCTGTGTGACCTTAGGCTAGTTAATTAACTTCTCTGTGTGTTTGTTATTTTTCCAATATGAAAAGTACAGTTAATAAAAGAACAAATTCTATGTGTATTTTAAGAATTAAATGAGAAAATGAGTATAAACAGTCCTGACACATAGTAAGTACTCAATAAATGTAATACTACTACATATACACACACATACTTTATTTTTAAAAAGATACATGTGTGTGTGCTATGTATATTTTTTCAATTAATAATGCTTATGCATCTTTTCACAAATTAGTCCATGTTGGCCAATTTGATTCTTTTTCAGTGACTGTATTATAGGATCATTCCAAAATTCATTTAATCAATCCAGATTATCACTAAGAAACCTTGTACCTACAATTTCATACATTCCTCCTAATATCTTACATGTCAGATTCCTAGAAATATGATTTCTAGGTATTATAACAGGGTAAGGGCATTTAAATTTTTTATTAGATAGGACCAAAGTAGCTTGCAAAAAGTTTGCACAATTTACAATTCTATGAGAGTGCCTATTTCTCCTGCCAATAGTGTTATTATTTGTTATCCTTTTAATTTGCATTAGTGTGAATGGATATTGAGATTAAACTATTAACCTATGCAAAGGATTTAAGTGGTATCTAGCACATCCACATTTAAATAAAATGTTCTTAAGATGGGGCATCTTTTCATATTTATTGGTCATAGCTTGTTATTCCTTGAAATTCTCATTCTTATCTTCTGCCTATATTTTTGGTTTTTTATTACTGATTTACAGAAGTCATTGCATATTTGCTATATTAATCCTACATAACAAAGAAGCAAATATGGTCTCCCCATCCTGTCTTGTAACCAAGGTTGAGTAGAATTTAGGTGGATGAAGTTTTGGTGAGGAAAGGATTTCAAGAAGGAGGAACCTCATCTGCAAAGACACACGAGTTTTAAATGGACGTCAGACGCTGAGAACATTAAGCAGACTTTTGTGGTTGGAACATTCACGGGCATGAAATTAGAAAAGTATTCACATGTAATCAGCCTTAAATGCCATCCTAGGAAACGTGAGCTTTTCTCTGAAGGCAACAGTGAGCCACCAAGAACGAAACAACAACAGAATGGCAGGGCCACGTTGAGAGTCCACGCTATGGGTCAGAGTTCTTAAAGAGTTTGGGATCAAGGCAGCACCACCATGTTGCCCGGCTTCAGTGGGGCACACCAGCCACCATTCCACTCTATTGGGGTAACAGTCCTCTGGAGGTGCACAATGCAAGTGTTGCTCAAGGATCCTTTGGAGAGTCTGAAGAAAGCCAAGAAGCTTCTCCTCAGTAAAATTCACACACACACACACACACACACACACACACACACACACACACAAAACCTTTGCATTTAATTTTAGTTTTCACAGACACAATGCCATCCACCCACTGATCATTTAAAGGCTCAGTTACCCAAGAGTCTGAACCCTGTTCTCAGGCTTTTCCTGCTCATAGAACTTGAAACTACAGTATAGCTTGGGTCAAACCAAATTATGGCAAGTTTAAAACTTTCATGTTTAGGCCATGGAAATGTGCTCTGGAAGGCAAGGCCATTCCCAGAAAGCATTCTCTCCCGTAGAAATATATAATGCCAATCACAATTGTGAGTCACATACGTAAGTTTAAGTTTTCTGGTAGCTACATAATAAAAATTTAAAAATAGGTAAAATTAATTTTAATAATATATTTTCTCTAACTCAACATATCTAAAATTAATTACTTCATTATGTGATCCATAAAAATGTTGTGAATTAGGTTTGCCTTTTTTTCATACGATATCTTGAAATCTATTGTACAATTTGATATTTACATTGTATCTCAATTAAGACTAGTCACATTTCAAGGGCTCAATAGCCATATGTGGCTAGGGACTGTCATACTGGACAGCAAAGTTCTAAACCATATCTTCACATTTCCTTTTCTCTAAATCCATTTCCCTTCTATAATATCAATTTAAACCTAATTAGGCATCACTAAACATGCTGATTTTCATGTTCCATCAAACTCTCTTCTTAGACCTTCTCACTATAGTATGAATGTAAAACACTGAGTTTTCTCTCCATGGATCATTATACTTTAAGCTTGGCATCTTATTTCAGAAGTGGAAATGTTAACCCAGTAGGAAAAAAAATTCAAGTATCAGGGAGGAAGAGAGGAATATCTCTTTCAAAGCAGGTAGTTTTTCATAAATCATTGCATTTGGGGGAACACCTGGGCCTAGAGCTGGCTCTTCATGTGGCGGCTCTCTGTCCCACTACCAGGAATTCCAAATCAGGCATCATTTCCATAGGCATCTCTTCCCTTTAGCATAGAAGGTTAAAAAACAGTGAAGGTTCTCAACATTCCAGGGAACCCTAAAACAACAGAATATCAGTCTAGCTCTGCGTATCCATGTCAACTTACAGTTGAGGAAAAAAATAAACACCCTCAGAAAAGTTGTCTATGTATAAATATTATATTCCCACAATAAAATTCATATTTGGGAGATAGTGAGCAACATGATAACATTATCCACATGCCTAACAGATTAATAGACTCGTCCCTGGGGGGAGGGGGGAGATTTAAATATGACTCTACAAGTTTTACTGAATTGAAAGGTAAATATTATCAATTAAAGAAAAAAAAAAGAAAAAGAAAACAACCCCTCAAAGTGTTTCTTATTTCTAACTGTAGGAATAATAGCATTATACGTGTTTCCTGCCTTTCTAAAGTTCACGTTAAGACATTCACTTTTAGAAAAGACCTACATTAGTACCTCTTTCACTAACTGAAAGAAACACAAAGAGGATTTTCGCCTTTACGAAAAAGCAAAAATATCGTTCACCTAATTGCTTCTTCACTTTACGCTATTTCAGCTTGGAAAGTTTTCAGAGGAATGTTCCACTTTCAGATAGCAGGGGAAACCTGTGTATGCTACAGCTAAAGACATTATTAAGTAGTTCACAGAATAAGCCTTGGGCCACATGCCACTGAATGGCATCAGATATGCAGGGACTCAGAGACCAAGAGACTGAGGGAACCTGGGTCAAGTTCAAAACCCTAGGAACTCTCTGCTCTTTCTTTCCAAATGATAGAAAGACATGCTTGGTAGTGTCACGATTTCAGCTATAAGCAGCAGCCTTCTAATTAAAAATAAACTGAGTCCATTATTTCTATTTACAGCGCTTCCACAACTTAGCAGCAATGTGAAGACAGAGAGAGATGCTGGAAGCATATGTTTAAACATCCCAAGTGCTTTGGAGAGCATCGTTGGAGAAAACATCCTGTGAATGTGTTTGTTTACCTCCAGGGCCCATCTCCAAAGGGCTTGCCAAGCCATGAGAGGGCAGTATTTGCAGCATAAACACATTTATCTTCAGAAGGGATGGTCCAAAAAAAGACATTGCTACAATTAAATTAGTAACTAGAAAGAGCCAAGGTTTTGACTTCAGACATCCCCTCCTGAAGTACAGCTTCATTTTTTCTACGGATATTAAAAAGTGGTGAGGGGACGGGAAAGGGAGGCAAAAGGGAGATAGGATAGGGAAAAAGAACATTTCAGAGGCATTTCGGAGTGGATACCGTCATTGAATTTCAACATGAAAAATGTTCAACATTTGCTAAATGAATCTTCCAGAGACCAATGGCCATCTTCCAGACATTTGAATGCATATGGTATTGTGGGATGCATACGGCAGAGTTTCTCCACCTCAAAACTCCTGACATTTTGGGCCAGGTGACTCTTTGCGGTATATATGGGCTGTCCTGTGCACTGTAGGATGTTAACAGCATCCCTGGCCTCTACCCACCAGATAACAGTAACACTCATACACACACACACACACACATGCTCACACTCACACTCTCACACATCTGCTTCCCTCACAGTCCAAACAACCAAAACTGTCTCCAGACATTGCCAAGTATCCCCTGGGGGTAAATCATCCCGGGCTGAGAACCACTGGTGAAGGTGTACCATAAGCTTTTATTCATTCATAAATTCTGACTCACGTTTTTAGCCCTGCTTCTCTTTAGATCAATATATACATCCCCTACCTTCACGTAGTTCCCAATTTAATGTCAGAGAGAAAGTTTAAAGTGATAAGACATGAAAGATTGTCAGTTGACTTCTAAAACATGGGTGTGCATTCCTTTTTAAGGACATTTAGGAAATGCACCTTTAATTGCAACAAAGGTTATACACTTAGAAAATTTCTCAGAGAAAAGCCCATTAAACATAGAGAGGGTTTCTGCTCTGCTGGTAGGTTACATATTAAAGATGAATTTGAAGGCTCTCAGAGAAGCAGTGAGCCTGGCCCTTACACATCTTTGCTGACTTCATAAAAAACAAGGGTGCCGCTTTGTGACCCGTGTGGATCTCCAAGAGATTGTGTAACATGCAGTATGTCTTCGATCCAAATAAACTCCCAGATTATTAAAAGGATGTTTTTTCCCTCTAGAGGTCAAGGTGAGTCACCGGAGCTTTTTCCCTGTTATTAACCAAGCACTAGATGTACAAGACTTAGATATTAAAAGGCATTAGCCAAGGCATCGTGGCCATCTAGTTTAGAGCAAATGCAAAATTTGAGGGGGTAGCTGCATTACTTACAAAGCAAGTAGATGGTCAGAAACATTAGAAGCCATGTATACAAACACATTCAAATTTCTGTGGCCAAGCGACAAAGAGGTATAGCCAGTTTCCTGAGTACCTGAGGCCAGCCTGTCCCCAGTGTAATTTTAAATATAAAAAATATATAACTACTGACTTACCTTGACCCAGAACTGCCAACCAATCTTTACATTCTTTCAATAATCTGGGTGTTTATTTCCACCACGAAGCGTGGCATTTGTACCACAATCAACCAGTCACCCTCCTGAGCTCTATGGCTACCCCCACCCTTTAGAAGCATGGTAGCCTTCTCTCCCCACTCATAAAACGGTTGCTGGCCTTAGTGGAAACCAATAAAAATATTTACAGCAAATCCAAGTTCAAGAAGTAGGTAAACCTAATGAACCCTTAAAATGCCCCAAAGCTGGAATCAGACTATCTCTATAGCTTTTAACGCAGATTAAACTGGCAAAAAAAGAGTATGAGGAAGGGTGGAGAAGATCATTTTAGGCCAAAATGAGCCCCAGTCTTCATAATACCCTTGTTGATGACATGTATTACAAGGCCGTTGTTTCTGCCAATCAGAAGTTTCTCAGGCCAGAGCTGACTGACTGCACTTCTCACATCAGATTTTTTTCCATTTCCTACGAGAAGCCCTAAATATCCAGAAGGGGAGGAAGACGGTACTGTTGATGCATGCAAATTGGGAAACAACACTGCCTGCTGACCAAACAGACCTTGTGAAGTGCTTGTGAAGCTTCTCTAGCTGGTGCGACACCAACACAGAGCAGTACTGGCTGGCATGGGCTTCTCTTGGAACATTCTCAACTGCTTTATCAGTGGCACCTACCTAAGCCTGGGGCTGGATATCTTCTTGTGAATCATTCCATCAACTTCCTGCGGACAGTCTACCCTTTCTGACATGCATTCCACATGGGTTCTGCACATTGACAATGACCCTGGACAGATTCTAAAGGCGGCCTCCTTACTATTTCATTTTTTGCATGTTACAGCCATGGGATATATCTGGATTCTCTGACTACCTGAATGTGTTATATTGCTTCTTCACATGTTTGAAATTTGAGTGGGTACCTATGAGAAGAATAAGCTGAAAGCATGACTAATGGGGGGAGCAGTGGGAATTTTATCTGTGACAGTGGGCAGGGAAGATCTGAGTAGTTAAACCACATTATACTTGAAGCTGCCACTGCTTAACCTATGTGTACAAGATGGTGAACTGTCCATCAAAAATCCCTACTCTGCTTCCACAGTGCACAGTTTTCACTAGGAAATTGGTGCTCAGCCAGGGACCATATTTCCCAGCCCCTCTTGCATCCAGATGGGGTCTGAAGAGGTTCTTATCAATGAAATGTGAGCAGTTCAGTTTTGTTTTGAAACTCTTTCTTCCCTTGTCTGCTGGCTGATTATAGAGGACTCCAAAGCCCTAACGAATGGCAAAACTATAAGGTAAAAGAAATCTAATCTTATATGGAGGAAAACTTCCTGACAACCAGGAATACCCACATAGGACTGTAATATTAGTGAAAAATAAATGCATCGTGTGCTCCACCACTGAATTTTGGGGAGTTATTTTTACAGCAGTCTAACATGGTATTTAGCCTAATTGATACACCAGGTCAAAAGAAGATGAAGGGGGAAAATAAACCTATACTTATGAGTATCTACCAATATTTATTGAGTATCTGGGTCTGTAATAGTTACTCTGTCCTTGTGGTTTCATGCAAGTACTCTAGTATCATATCAAACTCAATTCCATTATCAAATTTCCACAGAATGCCTAGTGGACTAGACCAGAAAATCAGCCCTTCAAGGTACTTCCATTTCCTTTGACCCTCTGAACAATTTTATTTAACGATCATTTATTGAGCATCAATTATATGCCAGGCATAGTGCTAAAGCTGGTGATACAAACAGTCCTCTCTCCCAAGTTGCCCATTAACCTTCCATTTCCAGCCTCATTCTAGCATTCTTTCTACAAGAAAGAGAAGCTCTGGCATGTTTTGACTCACACAGAAAGTAGAAGAGCATATGCAAAATCTTCTCATGGTCGGGTGAATTTAGCAACATGGATACTTGTAGATATACAGTTTGTGTCATATTTGTATTTATGTATGCATCTCAGCTCTGTTCCTTAGTGGCTGCTACTCTCCTACTCATTCCTGTCCTTTTGTAGCAAGTGATTTATTGCAAATCTCATTTTTAAATGTAAAATAAAGCTTCGGTGCAGTACTAAGCCAGGTGCTAGTCAGGAGCCCGAGTGTTATTTTGTATTTCCTTCCGTAGGCTCCTCCCACTGTGCTGCTGTCCTGAAGAGAAAGGTGGCTTCATCTAATTCTATCTTCTGCCCAGATGGCCCTGCTCTTTGGGAGGCTGGTTTCCGGCTGTGTATCAGAAGCTCAGTCACTAGGTCCTGCTTCATGCTCAAACCTTAGGGAGTTTCGCAGATGTAGCTACATGGCCCAGAAGAGTTCCAGGCAAATAAGAAGCACTCACTGTATTTATGTGGAATGAAGGAACAAATGAATGAGAGATGTTATTATGTTTCTAGCTTGACCACGCAGAGATTTGGTGTCCCCTTTAGGAGATGCATTGGCCAATTACACTCATCCTAGGGAGAATATTTTGCTCGGGATATGGAGATTGAATGAACTGGTGAAGCCCAAGGATGAAGAATATGTCTACTCTGGCACACCAGCTTTGATCAGTCAATAGGGGTTCCCTGAAACACAGTGGGGGAAAAATGTGGAGATTTAGTGGAAGATAACTGCATAGTCTATTGGTAATGGATGTCACGGATATGGTACAGAGCAATGTGCCTGCCAGTTAATGCAATGATTTTTTTTTTTTTTTTTTTTGATGCCAGAGGTACTTAGCTGACAACCTGGTCCATCAGCAGGAACTGTTGGACCTAGATGTTCTCAACTATGAGATCATCAGGTAAGCAAATGAGTTAATAAATGTAAGCAACGACTAAAAAGATGAAATAAAAGTTCAGTGATGTTGGTATGCAGGCATTTTGTTGCCTGAAGGAAGGATGGTGGATTAAACAGCCATGGTTTTCCCTCAATGTCCTGAACCTCTAGCAGGCGTGGCCCATCATCAGGCACTTAGGACCAACCAGCCCCCAGAGCTCACAGTACTCATCCCATGCTGAGTCTCAATTTCAATTAATAAGTTGGGTTTTTTGGATCCTACAATGCATTTTAATGTGGCTAGCACACAAAAGTTGATTCACAAAAAATATTTCAATTAACCTAAATTCTGGGTCCTAGGAAAGGGCAAAGGAACATCTAATGTAGGAGAAAGAAGAGGAAGTATGCCTTCTCCCCATTATTTTGGTCAAAGGGCTAGTCTCAAACAACCGTTTGGAATGGTCTAAGTTATTTTAGCCCCATTTCCACTTTCCCTCCTAGATATATCTTTTGCTATCTGTTGCTCTTCACCCCCAAAATCAATTCTTCCGGAGTATTCTAAGTCCCAGTTCAGATTTACCTAGACTTAGTCTCCACCCTCTCCTTTCTTCAGTGTTCCATGCTATAAAATACTCCTCATCTTAGAGCTAATCAAAAATTTAGCTAGATTTTAGAAGGAAAGTAAATCTGATGTAGCTATTTCATGCTAATATGTAAATGATTTATAGTCTATCCTTCCCAGAGGAATTTGCATTTCTAATGGGCTATTGTGGAAAAAACTGAATAGCCAATAAGTAGACTTTCCAGCAGCATCAGAGAGCAAAATGAACTTTTCAGCAGGAGCTGGGAGAGGGTATCTGGACCACCTCAAATACTTATGCCACAGTATCTGTCCTTATTCCATTTCTCCTCTCCCCAAGGCAGGTCTCTGAAGCTACTATTTTCTTTTCTTCATTTCTTCCCTGCTTCTATTTCTGACTTTAATACACTCTGCACAAAGTTCCAAAACTTTCAATAGCCTCTATCATTGACATAAGCAGAAGATAATTCTATCTTTCTAGGTGAGACATATGGGAGTCAAGAAACGCATCTCTCCACACACACCCCCAAAGAAATTATAATAAAAACAAATAAACCAAGACGCTAAAGATCAACAGTCTAAGCACATGCAACAGAAGGCCCATGTCAGAAAGCTGTCAAACCAGTAAGGACAAGGGCCTTCATCATTTTAACATATTAAAGTCTAAAGTTAATCTCTCTCTCTCTCTCTCTCTCTCTCTCTCTCTCTTTCTCTCATCATTTTGAGTTTTTTAGTACCATCTTTAAGAAATGGAAATAGGCCAGTTTCTTACACACTAATATATGTTTTTGATGATTCACTTATCAATGTCTGAATTGGAGTTCTAACTAATAATAAAAGATAAAAGATTATAGGTGTTCTCCCTAAAGCCAGACTGTAAAGTACCCTGCTAACAGGGAATAGTTCTAAAAAAGAGTAGGTATGGTGTTCTTAGTTCCACTTTTTGGATGAAAGAGGCCACATAGTAAACTCATGACCTTCTGACCATTGGCTTTAAGAACTTCCCTTTTATACCTTCTTTTTCCAGGTGTAAAAGGAGGGGCATTTTTATCACATTCCCTCCAAGCCTTCCATTCTTTCCGTCTTGTCTTCTTTTCCCTTCTTTGAGAAGTCAGTTGGGGCTTTCATCCACTCTCCATTTCCCATCATGCTGTGCAAAACAGCACCTGGGGCGGCCTGCAGAGCTTGAGAGTGGTCAAAAAAAAAGAGGAGGGAAGGTGGCGATTGGCTGGAGAGGAGGTAATGATTTGTAATTGCAATACTTTCATTACTGTCTTTTAGCTCTTTGCAGAGTAATGTCAAGAGCTTCGTCTTTGTAGTGTTATTGGCATTTTTCATCATATTCATGAAGTGTGGGTCAATTTTCTTCAAAAGGCGCACTTCGCCAACTTGCTACAGAGACAGACAGTAATAAATTCTACTAGTGCACTGTGAAGGCTTCGTAGCTGCAAGCAACAATAAAAAGCAATGAGCTGGGTGTCACTAAGTAACTCCAGTTTACACTGCATTTTCCTCTTTTATTGAAAACTCAGAATATGAATTTATTAATGAATACACAGGCATACTTTGAAGGGGGGTGGCAGTGCAGGAGGAGGAGGGGTGTTTGTGTGTGTGGGGGGGAGTGGGATACCATGTCAATTTATTTGGTATTCGCACTGTGTGTGCCTATATTGTATTGTTCCATCATTTCATGGCCAGGCTTACCTTGTTAGGCTGTGGCCCTCCAGAAAAAACCCGAGCTCATATAGCAACACCTTGACGTGGATCTACAGCTGCTCTCGCTGTGTCTGTCTCACCTTTAGCCCCGGCTGTCTACTGCCGCCTTTCATTTTCCGCATTCATACATCAATAAGCTTTGCATGCTGACACCTAATTTTGCAGGCTACTTTGGTTATGGAGGCCGTGTTTTGCATATCACTACCCACCCCCTTCTGACACCTACTGCCTTTAAAGGGAAATGAGGAAAAGAGAGGAAGAGGCAGAGGAAAGAGAGAGGAAGAGAAAGCAAGAAAGAGAAAGCTGCTTTTCTTCTCTGCCTAATCAGAGATTTCTTTATATTTGTCAAAAGCAGATATGCCAAATCAACTTTAATTGATTCCTCGGCGGCACTCACGGATGATTTTTGAAGGACTGGGCTTGTGTTCCCAGACACACTGTTGTGTTTCCAACAAAAAGGAGGTTTCTCCCACAAATCAAATTTTGATGCCAATTAGTTAGTATTTTCCATTCCAATTAAATTGGAGACTTGGAGACCTTTCTGATTTGGGAAGACTTTATATATATTTTATATTAAAAATGCCCTTCAGGGGCTAATAAGCAAGAAGGGAATGTCCATGGGTGGCGATGGACTCTCAAGGGTGGGGGACAGATATGTGTTGTGGGCATTTTCAGCTCCTTTCTCTTGCTTATTTCACAAAGGTTTGTCAAGCCCATGGCAACCTATTATATGACATCACAAAGGTTTTTACCTTGCCGTTAGGTGGCTAATGTCATTAGAGCCTTGACAATCCATAAAATGTTATAATCTAATAGTTTTTTTTCTGCCATACTCCACCCTCCATACCCACCAAGACCTCACTGTGCAAAAAAAAGAATTGGGGATGGGGTGTAATGGAAAGAACGTTGATGTTTAAAAGATCAGGCTGTGGCTGGATTAGAGAGATTACATAAACAAAACAAACAAACAGAAGCACAAAATAAAACCAGGGGAAAAACACAAATTCAATAGAGATGTGGGAGTGTGTGTGTGTGTGTGTGTGTATGTTGCCAAAAAAAAAATGTATACACATTTTAAGAAAGAAAAACTGTATCAAAATTGTAATACTCAATATATACCGATAACAAAAGATGAATACAAGTCACGTTTGACTTCTGCAATTACAAGAGGTGCTCAAAGTGGTCACCATCAGCACCCAGACACTTCTGATTACGACAAACTACTGCTTGAGCAACATTGACCAAAGTGTCCACTTGTATACATTTTTCCACTTGTATACATTTTTTGGCACCCCCGGTGTGTGTGTGTGTACATGTAAACATACACACACACACACACGCATACACACACATACACACACATACCTGTGAGCACATGGCTGTGAGAACATGCCTGCTAATGACACGTCATCAAGAATTTCTAAATCTACTAAATTAAGTATTTCTCATGTGTACCAGAACATTTTAAGGGGAAGAGATTGTCAATTCATATCCAACTGTAATTTTAATAGTAAACTAAAATCAATTTAAAATACCGGTAGCAATTACAATGTTCCTTTTCCCCTTTTTCTCTTTCCCGTACCCTACCCTCCTCTATTTTTTCTTTTCTGTATGGCAACAGTCTTTAAATAAACCAGTGCTATTTGCTTCATAAGGTCATTGTCTTGGGAGCAATCCTGGGGCAAGTATAGAGAACCTGCCTAGAGAGTTTGGGCTCCAAGGCCAAGCCGTATTTTTGCTGCTTCTCTTCCTGTCACCACAGGCATGAGCTCAAGTTCAAAGCCCTGTGCATATCTGCGTTCATACACATAATCTCAGTGCCCACAGGAAATGAAATACAATACCCAATGCATAGATTAAAACATGAATATAACACTTAAAACTTTTAAAGACGTTTTTCTGTTTTCACTCATTTATCCTCAGAACAATGATATGATGCTGGCAGAATGGATGCTCTTGAATATAAGGGCCTCAGCTGTAACCATTCCGGCAGTGAGGGCGGGGTGGGGGGAACTTCTGTGTCCTGAACTTGGAATCCAACTTCATAGGGTTGATGTGAACGAGGGTCAAATGAAAAAGCATGCCAGCTATTTATTTTAAACTGGGATTTCAGGACCATCTGGCCGACCCTAGTCTTCCTTTCACTTTCCAGAGTCCTGCCAAGACAACTTAATGTTTCTTATAATGAGTACTCAGCCTGTGCCAGATACCTTATAAAGTGCTCTGCATAGCAGATTATTTCATTGAATCCTCAAAACAACTCTAATCACATGCCCATTATACAGATGAAAAAAGTGATATTCAAAGTGATTGAGAACCTTTTTCACAGCCACACATGTAGCCATTAGGGCAAAGCCAGGATTGAAATCCAGGCAGTCAGCCTGCAGTGACCAGCCGTTTAGCCTTATCTCTTTAAGGATTCCTCAGAGGAACAGCATAGCTCTTTAGGAATATTAGCATCCTGCTGAGTACAAACAGGAATAACTTAGGTTTCAAAATCATCTGTCTTTATGGATACCCCTTCAGGTCCTGCTCAGTGATTTTTGTACTGAAATGTAGCCCACTACCACCATTGCTAGGGAGCCAAATAAGGACACTCAAGCCTTCTCTCGAGCATAATATCCCTTAACTACTGCAGGTGGGAATAACTAAATGGGGAAAGTAAAATAAAATAATAACCAACCCCTACACCAAGAAATAAAGTAACATGCATTTGGAGACTAACACACAAGACATAGGCACGATGAGCCAGACATCCGTCCAAACAGGATGAGTATATGTGTGGGGAATATTGGACAACATTCAGTTAGGAGACAGCTTCCCGTGTAAGAGGGCTGGGTACAACATGCTCTGGACAGGCTCACCACCGGCCATAAAAAGAGGAATTATGAGGACGAGTGAGCACGGTTCACATTCACACAGTGCCGCGCTGCGTTGTCAATTAGCATGCATGTTTCCATAATTGTTATACAAGGGGGAAATTTACAGTGCTAAATGGCCCTCAAATTCATACTTCTGTGTGAGGTTTTGTTTGGTGGTATGTCTAGTATTAGCATGGATGACTGCTTCTGACATCTCTTTGCCTCTGAAGACAAAAACCACTAAAAAAACAATAGGATAGACATACCCAAAGAGAATGCTACCTATTAGGTCTTTAGGCTTAGATAGATGCATAGATAGACAATCGGTGGATGGATGGATGGATGGATGGATGGATGGATGGATGGATGGATGGATGGATGGATGGTAGATAATAATGATAATAGACTTTTTTTGCAAGGAGAAATTTTTGTTGTTCTCATATTTACCAAGTGTCTATCATTCCTTCGTGTTGGCCTCCTCTTAAAGTGGTAGGTTTTGGATGCAAATTCACATTTTTAAGTTTCATGTTTCACACTGTGTGTGTCTACCCATCTCCAAGGAAAACAAGGGAGACCATGAGTGGAGGACTGCATGAGAGATTTAGTTTAATCTTGAGAAAGAATTTCTTTAAAAAATAAAAACAAAAAACTCCAAGACTTATTGTGAATTTCAAAGTAGATTGGTCCTTCCACAGTTTAAATAATTTTTGGATATGGTTTAGTCTGAAGACGGGAACTGAACCAGATGGCATCTCAAAGTCACAGTCTTTGATTGTGCAATCCTATAATCCCGAGGCCCCAGCACACATATACATCCATACACAGCACACAGACCTCATACACATGTACATCCAACAAAGAAAGAAATACCCAAATAACAGCACGGGGTCAGTATTAATCTCTGAGCTGTCAGATAACTGAATGGACCTCCAGACCATAGAATATAAGAGTTAAAAAGACCATTGATGATTGCAAAACATGACCCCTTTGTTTTACACATCAGTAAAAAATGGCTCAGGGAGGTTAACTTGTCCAAGGTCACAAAGCAAGTTTAACAATAACGTGTCACCATTTAGTTATTTCCAAATATTATATTCACCCTCAAAGCAACAGTATTATTCAAAAAGCTATGTCACAAATATAAACAATTATTTAGATATTATGATTAGTTTCATTCCCACATTGTTCCATAAATAAGTTAAAATACTCAGAAACAAATCTGCAAAAGAACTGCAAAATGTTGATGATACAATTTTGCGCAATGTTACAGGATTTAGACTAAATCCTTGTGTATGAGTTTAAAAGTCAGATACATGATTTGATGATCACACCATAATTTTTAAAAGAAAAGAAGAGAAATGAAAAGAAGAAATAGAAAAGATAAATAAATCAAGATAAGTAATGTTCCTCGAAAGAATTCAAGTAAACATAATGGTTCCAGTCCTGGCTTCTAGACAAGAGGAAGCTGGTTTCTTATTGCCTCAGCACTTTGTGTTTCAAGGAAAAACTACAAAATAGCTCCCAAGTATCTTAGAGTCCTAGACACATCAATCCCTACCATAGTCTCATAGCAAGGAGGCCTGAGAGTGAAAATGCCTTCAAGGACCTGAAATAGGGTTAGGTGATAGAACAATGGACATGGAGTAAGTAATGCAGTACCATTCTACTTTCATCAGAAGGGAGAAAAACACAATCTGACAATATAAGTTTTGGCAAAGATGTGAAACAAAGGGGACTCTTACACCTGCTAGTAAGAATAAGTTGAGTATGTGACACTACACAAAAGAGGTTGGGGATTAGGATGTAAATTCAAAAGCTTCGGTATCAAGATGGCATTTAAAGCCATTGGGATCATCTGAAAACTGAGGATGGACAGAAACAAGAAATTCCGAGGTCTAAACCCTGGGGACCCCCAACATGTAGAAGTTGGGAATTTCAGGAGGATCTATTAAAGGAGACTGAACAAAGGAAGGAATCAAGTAGATCTCTACTTCAGGCAGAGGAAGTGTTTCATGACACTTTCCAGACAATGTAATCGACTGCATTAAGGCTGCTGGTAACTCAAGAATGCAATGAGGTGTGACATTTACCTGGCTTGTTAGCTGATGCTGGTTTACAAGATTACCCTTCTCTGCAGTTATTACCTGTTAATAAAGGGTCCTGAGAATCAGATATTAATTATAGGAATAATAACTATCTGCTATTATCTACACTGTGAGCCCTTATATGCCAAGTATTTTATATACACTGATCTAATTTGGTCCACACAACAAACACTGAGGTTGGTATAATTACTTAAAATCATAGGTGAGAAAACTTAGGTATGAAAGCTTATCTGATATATCTGAAGTCACCTAGCTAGCAAGTCAGAAACTGGGATTCTAGATTCAAAATATAATGCAGGGTTGCCAAAAGACCAAAATGTGTGACATCTGGGGTGTCGTGAAGGAGATTGGGATAGCCGCACAAAACAAAGAATTACTGGGCCCCAAATTTTTCTTGCCTCAGAGTAAAAACAGCTACTACCCAGGTCCATTCATCCAGTTGGGGTGACCAACCCTCCCTGCTTAGCCAGGGGCAGAGGAAGTTTCCTGGGATGCAGCACTTTCACTGCTAAAACCGGGAAAGTCTCGGTCAAACTATGACTTGGTCACTCTCCATCTCCATCTAGTAAAACCTTCTTCTGCATGCTTTTCAGGGAGAAAGCAGCCATAGCTCCCTGTTGGAGGCTTTGCAATCTGTGTGAGCTTCACTGGCGGGGGGGGTTAAAGGGTGGGGGGTGTCGGGAAGGGGGGAGGTGGTCCTGGAGCCTCTGCAGACGTCTGAGATAGTTCTTCAGGCTCTCCTCACTACTCCTGCTAAGTGGGACACGAGTTGGGAACCAGGAGCAAGGTCACTCGCCCAGGCCTCTCATTGATGAACCTGTTCCCTAGGCTCCTTTCGGCTTCCTGCTGCAGCCCTCTGGGAAACCCAAAGGTGCGCCCCCAGTGGTACCAACCCTCCAGCTCCTCTGGAAACTATGAGAGGCTTCCTGAGCATACAAAGCTCTGTTTGTCGAATTCCCTCTGATCTACCCAGCTAATGAGGTCAAAATAACTATGTCCATAAGGGATACATTTTCTCAATGGGAGCATATGCCTCAGAAAACACATTGAAAATATTTATCTTTTCTCACAGTACAGGCAGAGCAATATAGACTACTAGCTTATAAAAATGCTCTTTGAAAGGCAGCAGAAAAAAAAAAATCATAAAACATAGGAAATGAAAAGGGAATCCTCCCAAACCATGCTGCCAGTTGCTGTCCAGGAGATTTGCTCATGCCATTTGGAAAGCTTTGTTACAGGCTCAGTCGATAATATGTCGAAGCAAACATACATGCCTCAGAGGTCTCGGGCCTCTCTTGGACTTGAGATGTTGTCCTTGCCTTGGGATGTTGGAAAGGAAGCCATTTTTGATCCTCACCATGGCTCTCTTGAGTCCTTCTGCCCAATCCCTAAGGTTTCCCTCACCTTCATCCTCTCCAATGCTCAGGAAACAGAGTACAGGAGGGTTCATGAAAATGTGGCCTGAAATCCTGGAGACACCCTCCAATGGGGGCTTCATTAAGCTGTTAAGTTATGGCAATTGGTAGAAATATGACCTTGCAGAACTAAAAGTGTCCTGATTACATATGGTTCTTCACAGAACCCATGTCATTCAGACTTACCCACATCTCCAATTCCCTCTAGGCCAGTAGTTCTCAACCAGAACAGATTTTTACCCTATCTCCCTGGACATTTGTCATAATGTCTGCAGACATTATGACTTGATGACATTATGGGTTGGCATACCTGCAAGGGACGGAGGGGAGCATCTAGTGGATACAGGTCAGGGCTGTTGCTAAACATCCTACAATACACAGGACAGCCACGCAAAACGAATTACTGGGCCCAAAATATTAATAGTGGCAAAGCTGAGAAAGTCTTGTTTAGATACTTCTTTTTGTACCATCACCTCAAATTCACCACAAATAGAAAAAATTTCATCATTACTTTTCCCAGACTATCTCATCTTCTAGCATCTTAATTTATGTCAAATGGCACTACCATTTTGTTAGTCACAAGACTTGAAAATCACAGACATTGTTTTACTCATTACTCTCCTTCACTCCTCCCGAGAGAGAGGGGGAGAGCTTAATTTCTTACTAAGTCATGTGAATCTGCCTAAGGGAATACCTTTCACTTATTCTCAACTCAACCTCTACCAAATTAGTCAGAGCTTTTCATTTCATATCTGAATTGCTGCACTAGCCTCCCGATTCTTCCTCTGGTCTGTATCTATTTTAACCTGCATTAGTCATACTAAACTAACTGCCATAACAAATAATCCCAATCTCTCAGTAACTTAACACAGTAGATTACTTTGTGCCCACATAAAGTCCACTAGGTAGAGAAGGAAGATGGGGCTCTGATCCATGTAGTCATTCAGAGACCCAGATCCTTGCAACCTGTGGCCCCACCATCTCCCAGAATTTTTGAAGTTCTCTGTGAGATCTTCAGCTTCTGGCTAGCCGATGGGTAAGGGAATGTATAGGATCACAACTAATGGACCAGGCATAGGTGTGGTACATACGTGTATCTCTTCCTTCATTGGCCAGAACTCAGTGACATGACCTCTCATTGCCACAAGAGAGACTGGGAAATGTAATTTAATTGTATTCTCAGGAGGAAAACCAAACTGGCTTTGGTGAATCCATGACCATCTCTAGCATATATCTGTTCCACACATCCTGATTAATCTTTCTCAGAAACCATTTAATAACATGTACCATTGTGTTCTGAAACTTGTCAAATGATTCCCAGTTATCTACCTAATGAAGACCCAAACTGCATCACCAATAAAAAAATCTCCATCTGTTCTTCCCACCACACCTGGGTTGCTGCCCTAATGAACCCAGTCACCACAGGAACCTCCACCCCCTTCACACTGTCTCCCAGACCCCTCTGTGCCTTTGCCTCCAGTTTTTCCCTTTTCTAGAATCCTTTCCTCCACCTCTATGAATATCAAAACCTGCAAGTCCCCACCCTTAATTCTCCAGCCCACAGTGACTCTCTGCAACTCAGTAATATACAGCAATCTTGGACTAAGTGATGAAAACATCTCATGAACTGAGCTAACCATGACATGCCAGTCATTTTTCATCTCCATGATCTCATTTAATCTTCCCAACAACCTACAGAGTAACTATCATTGTTCTTATGCTTCCTTTTAAAGACATGGAAATCGAGGCTCAGAGAGGTAAAGCAACTTGCCCATATCACACATCTGGCAATTAGTGGAACTCCAGCCTCCCCACCCATACTTTCCTTCAGGCACATGGCCTCAGTGTCTTCTCCTGAACTTACACTTATTGACATCTCCTATGGGTTCCAAAAGTGGAAAAAAATAATCTAATACAAGTGGAGACAGTATCAGAAAGATGTCCCCTAATGCTATGGTCCAATGAAGAGGAAAAAATAACTGCCCTCCCTCTGGCTAAGCCTGAGCAGAAGCAGGGGCAGGCAAAGCCAGGTTCCAGCTTTTGTATGGCACTCCAAACCAGGAGTCAGCAGGTCCAGGCAGGGATGCTGGCAGGCAGCACAGAGTGTGTTCTTGAGAGATTACTTGGGCCAGGGACCTGGCGGGCCAAACCACCGGGGATGCAGCCACGGGTGGGAAGGTCAGAGAAAGAGGAGCTGTGTGCTCTTGAAAGGCACATTCATGTGTGAGAATGGGCTGCTGTGCGTGTGGGAATGTTTGCCCAGCCTGGCACCACAGAGACAGAAGCTGCTCAGGACCTGTGCAAAAAGTCCTTTCTATGCCAATAGCCCTTCCAACTGTGAGAAAGGGAACTTTTTTCCCTAATGGAGTGAACTTGAGCAAGTTCCCTCACTCCCTGGGTCTCCGTTCCTTCAGCTGTAAAAGTGGAATTGACCCGTGACTTCATAAGGTGGTTTGAGGATTACATGAGTTAATACACGGAAGGTGCATAGAGCTAAATCTGTCATTATCATTTCTGTGTCTTGCAAAGTGGTAAAGATATTCCATATCCGGCTGGAACACACATTTAGTTTTAGCTTTGCCATCACAGACCAAGGACCTGGAGAGCCAGACCAGCCCTTTTGTTACTAAGCATCTCCCCACCCCACCCCCCACTATTGTTGGGTGTTCTATCACCTATTCCCATCTTACTTGTACACCAGATGGTGAGACTGTCCATGCAGGGCAGCGAGGAGCACCAATCTCACGGCTCCTGGGGAAGGAGCACCTTCTACACCCACCTGAAGTCTAGACAGTAGGGCAAGATATCTTTGGCTTCAGAAAATATTTCTTAACCTTGCAGACATCACAAATCTGGAGAATTTGATCAAAGCTATGGAGCTACCTGCACCCATTCACACAAATTCATACATGCACATTGAAAAATTCCCTTACAATTTGGTATACATTTTCTGGACACTGGGAGACTCTACAGCTTGCCCCAATCCTTCCCTCTGAAAAGGGACACAACGTACATAGTCCACAGAAGTAGAAAGCCTGTACTAGAATCTGAAAATCAATCTCCTCTGCAGCTCTGAGCCCACAGAAGAAAGGTTCTCCAAGCCAGGACCTCAGCCAGCGCACAGAGGGTGAAGTGGACAAGCTGCTGCTTCTTGGTCATTATTCAAGGCAGCCTGTAGACAAGAGAAAGAGAGCGATGGAAAGGAACAGGGTGGGAAAAGGAAGGAGCTTTTCTTTTTTATACAGATTGTTCCTATGCTAGTGTTACCATTCAGGTTTCTTGGCAGCAAGAAATAGGTGACAAAGGGAACCAGGTGAAGAGTTTGGGGACCTGAGGACTTTCTAAGTATAACTGTGATTTTAAAGAGTTGCGTAAAATATCCAATGTGAAAATCAAGTCAGATGGATTCCTGAGAGCTTTAATGTGCATATGCTCATGTGCGCCCAGATGTGTTTGAGAACACACATCTGGTGTTGCACAAGCCTGTATATATCTCTGTGTGTGTTGTGTTTGCACTCACGGGGTTTATAAAGGATTGATGTCAGTGTCTACTCATATAAGCACATGTACAATTAATATAGTGAGAGAAGAAAGTAATTTTGTACAAAGCAATAGTGCTATTCTTTGGCACTGGAACAGTCCCACCTTATCATTCTCACCCCTTTCAATTCACCTCGAAGAACACCAGAATCCTCACTCAGTAGTGGAGGGGATACTGCTTTGGAAAGGAAATCGAAGCATTATCTTAGCCTTATAGTATAATTCAGGGATCAGAAAACTATGGCCAATGGGCCAAACCCAGCCCACTGTTTTCTCCCTACAACAGAGTTGAGTCATTGCAACAGAGACCACATAGGCCACTCTATCTGGCCCTTTACTGAAAAGCTTGTCCACCCATACTATCAGCCTTGCCCTTTTGGGATACTCCACCCCTATGCTAGTCATTTCACTAAGGTTGAAATTGACACCATGGAGTAGAGTCCTGCGTGCTCAACTTTAACTTAGAATTCAAGTTCAACAGAAATTGTTCTCAGGGAAGCTACTGGCATGTTCTTTCTTCTGTGGCCCATGTTTTGGGTGGAGGAGCTGTGAATTCCTCCCTCGACCAGTGGGAATGCTGAAGGCAGGAAATTGGCTTCCAAAATAGGCACAGAACCTCGGCAACCAGTTACTTAATGTATCTGGGCCTGTGGGTATAAATAATAATTGCCAAGATTACAGTCATTGCTATTCAACTCTTGGAGAAAGTACATTTAGTTCCATTTCTAAGGGTGTGCTTCCTCTGGATCAGCATAAACGATCCTCCCTTCTTTATCTGTCCTGAGGACATGACTGAGCCCCACTTAGAATCCTGGAGATTATTTTTTTTAGATTTGGTAAGTAATCCTGAAAGAAATGTCAAGTTCTATGAAGAAATGTAGTTTAAATATACAGATCATTATGACTACGATATGTTAGACCATTTTTGTCTGTAATGTTGACAGACCTTTGCAATCACCAAATTCTTCTGAGTTAAGCAAACCCAAAGGGATGAATACAGGTGTATTTGGCCCTAAGTGCTACTGACTCATGAATAAATGGACTCAGAAGATAGAATCTTTGGGGATGAAGCAGGTATACTCGTATGTTGAAATAAAGTACATTGTCTAATCATGGGAAACCCAGCTTTTCCTTCAGAGTGTACCAAGATTCAGAAGCCAGGTTTTGCTGGTCACTCAGCTGACAACATAACATATGTCATGGAACCTCCTGTGTTTGGCTTCCTCAAAGCTAAAATATGGCATGTGACTAGGCTTCCTATAGCCCATAATCTCTGTAAGCCTTGAGCTTCTCACCCTAGAGATAGGAAACATCAGATCTAGGCTCGGAATATCTTCCCCACCCAGCTCTGCTCCAAAGTTGCAACTAATATGCAACGAAGTCTTCCTTAACTCTGACATTAAGAAATAATGGACCCAGGGTCATGCATGTGCCATGTTACCTAGAGGACAGAGGAGGAGATTTGAGGGCTCTGGCTGGAGGTGTGAGCTCACCTTCTGGCTATATTTTGCTTTTACAATGGTGATTTCTCCGACTCCATTGAAGAGCTGCAGCCTGGGCAATTCCATCTGACTCCACACATGCTGTCTTTCCTAAAGAGACGTTTATTATGACACATAATGTGAATGCAGGTTGGAACCATCCACTGTACTCTTATTTGCTATAACTGTCACTTGCAATGCTTGCTTCCCATTTATACTCCAAATGAAACTCTCCCACATGGCACCAATACCACCAAGCACCCTTCCAGAAGAGAGGATTTGCTTTCAGCTGCCTCTCTGCTCAGCTCTGATAGGAGGCTGCCTGGAAGCAGAGGCTCCAGACCCTGTCCCGGAGCTGTGCTGTAAAGCAGACAATGAGCTCAGCGGTCATTTTCAAGGGGTGTACTTTTAGTGAAGGGCGGGGCTCTTCCTTGGAGCACAGGGATGACTGAGGAGGAGTATGCTCCCTCCATCACTGATGTCCTCAAAACAACTGACAGGCTGAGATAAATCAGTTTGTGTACTTCCTCCCCTTTCCACCACCCCTGTGGGAAGGAGAGAGCCCTCATCGCCTTTGAGAAGATGAGCCAAAGAAAGAGGTGAAGGGAGATGGATGTATCCTGGGCACGCTGATCCTTAAGTGTAAAATTTTTAAAAATTAAGAAAACAGAGGCCAGGGGGAAATGGGATGAGGCAAGCACTTTTTTAGATAAAAGATTTCCTGCAGCATGAACTGTATTTACCATAATATACCTTAAAAAGAGGCACACTCTCTAATCCAATCGCATTAGCTTCTCCACAGGCCGATTTCCCAGAAGGTATCACACATGCTAAGGCTCAGTTTACTGAGCTATAATTTGATTTCTGCATCCATCTGGGTACCCTGGCCCCGGGAAAAGGGGCATTCCTAGGAATGGGATGGTGGGGTCTATGAGCCATCCAAAGCGGGACTATGTCAGGCTCTCCGGACAGAGCAGGGTTGGTTGCCTGGGTTTGGCAAAGTGCAATGGCAGCTCCTTTCAGGCAAGCAGTTGGTCATTTGTGACACAGTGACACAAGCATGCTAAGCTGTGATCGGTGAGGCCTGGTTTTGAGACAAGAGTCCTGGGTCCTCGTCCTTATCCTGCCACTCTGTGAATCTGAGAAGTCACTGGATAGTCCTGTGCTTCCATTTCTCGTGACATGAAGCACAGAAATTGTGCCCTCCAAATTCCTTCTCTGGGGATAATTGTGTTCCCCAGATATTTTTCAGACTGCCCTGTAAAGATGGTGTCATTCTTACATGGAGTATTTCTTTCTGAGTTACAACAAAACTTACCCATTCATATATTTTCTCAAGCTTAAGAACAGACCGTGTGCTCTCACAAATGTGGCCCCAAAGAAAGCACTACCTGAGGCCATTTGTGAGCAATGGATTTCTTACACATTTGGAGGATAATCGGCTTTGGGTTCTAACCCAAAACATATATGTCCCTATGTGCGTGGAGGAATGGAAGAAGAGGATACAGTGGAGGGGAGGAGGAAAGTACTAAAAAGAAGATGAGGCTGTGGCAAATGGAAATAGAAAAAAAGGCAGCTGGAGTTAAAGTAACAAAACACAAATGGGATTAAACTCAAGAAACTAGAGTGGAAGGACTCACTTGGAAATACACTGAGATTTCTCCTAGAGAAGCCACCAATGACTCTGGTGTGATATTTTTTAAGAAGTTGGAGACGTGTGATATTTTTTAAGAACTTGGAGACAAATGCTGCCATGAAAGGTGATGGCTGTTAAAACACAACCATATTTATAGCCTTGTGGTTCATCTGCTAACTGTTCTCCTGGTTGTATTTTAAGTCCTGGTCTCTTGGAGATGCCCTGTCTCCTATATACCCAGTTTAGCCTTCCATGATGATGTCACCTCATTTGGAAGTGCACTGTTTGGCCTCTCTTCCTCTCTCACAATGCTGTCCACGGAACAGCCATTGGAGGAGCTGTCAGGAATGCAGGCTGATGCTAGCCAGGCTCTCAGCCCGCTGATGACCTCCACATGATGTCTGTAACACATGCCTGTCACGTGCTGGCTTGAGGGCCCCACCAGTTTCAACTCATGTTTGATGAAGAGTCAAATGATTCTGGAGATGAAAGAAATTCAGGAGATGAAAAATACAATCTTAGCACTTTTAAAAAATAATTCTACCCCAGAGCGGGAGATGTCAAAAGGGCGGGCTTAGGGCACTAGATAGACAGGATTCTCTGTAGGAAGCTTCAGGTCAGGAGTGAGAGTGGCAGCAGAGCCCTCAAGCAAAACCACGGACCAGATTCAAGGGTCAGGTGATGCAACTGGGTTGTGTGTGACACAGATGTGGGGGGTGTAAGGAAATGTATTCAGTGGAAGTAAAATGTGTACTCGCCAGGCTTCCCGGGAAGAAAGCTTCTGGGCTGGAAGTTCAGGTCCACAGGCTGGAACAGAGAAGAGTTAAGTGGAGGGGAGAGAACTTCAGGGCCTGCATACCCAACTCTCTCCCACTGAGTCCTAAATCACTGATTAACCCCAGCGTGCTCAGTAGGCTGCCTTGAAGGTGTCTTTAAGCAAAAGCACACATAACGAGATCACATATTCATTATTAGCTGATGAAAATGTTAGGGCCAGAGGCTAACAGGAACCTAACCTTGTATTTCCCCTAGGAGCAATGGTTCAGTCTTTGCTACATCAGTCTTCCCGATGACATTATAGAATATAACTATTGTGAAATATGAGAATCATGTGATGCTGATAGTGGACATTGGGACTAGCATAGGGGATTTTCGTGTTTGAGCAAGGAAAGAAGACAGAGATGCATAGGTAAGTCAGGGACCCAACACCAGAGGCCTAGGAAGCCAACAGAAAACGTGGGACTACATAAGCTGGTTTATTCAGGTAGTTGCCTAACTCTGCATGCCAGAAGGCAACAGCTTCTCCCAGAATCCCGTGCAGGTTGCTGCTACCTCAGTTCAGGGCTGTGATCATTAATTAATAAGCACATTGGAAACCTAGGCAGACAGACCCACAGTTAAGGGGCCGCAAAAATCCAGAGAGGGTGTCTCAAGGGGCTGCCTCTTTGCAGTCCAGTTTATGACTCTGTAGGGAAGGCTAAGCTACAGCCTTGTTATTTTCCTTCTGGGACTAAAAAGAGAACCGTAGTTTCCTGCCCTATTAAGCCAGTGCCTTTCATGGTCATTAAAATACCTTTAAATACTTCATTTCTCCCCCTTAAAGTGTTCCAGGCATAAGGGAAGCGCTCCTTCCACATAACCTTGCCCCAAAATAACAAACACATGATGCCATTGGAATTTGGCTTCTCTCTTCTTCCCCTCTGAGTGTTAGAATTAGCCAGTTACAAACACATGAAGGCATTTGCCTCGGTGGTAAATATGTCTTACATGTCGATTTCAGCAGGCGACTCTGCAGACGTGCACATGTGTGCTCATTTCCTGCCCTCCAAAATTATTATTATAATTATTTTTTTTTTGGTTGTGGACATATGGTGAGCAATAGTTGGAATAGTTATTCAGGGGGCAGACTCTCCTCTGGGACCCACGGGACATATCTTGCACCTTCTGTCAAGTCAGAATCACCAAGAATGTACTGAGCACGGCAGTGGGCAAGGGGTTTTAATCACGTGTGCATGCTTACTGCCATTCATAATAAAATCATTAACAGTCCTCTATGGCATGTTAATGGTCAAATGGATAATAACTAATGAAGCAGCTCACAGTTTTTAAGAGCTTAACTATGATCCAGGTACTGTTCTATGTATCTTGCAGGTATTAAATAATTTAATTCTTGTAACAACCCTAGGAAGTGATTATTAATATTATTGCCATTTTATAGAAAATGAAACTAGGGCAGGGAAAGGTAGTCTATGCAGGTAACTAGTCTAAATCTAGAATACAAAGACAATGTACTGACATACTAATTTGAGTTTGAGTTTCATTCCCTGAGTTTCATTCCCTGTGCCCTCTCCTCCCTCTTGCAGAAATCCTCCCTCTCCTAAGAAGGGAGACAAACCCTTGGTACCCCCTGGGCTCTGGAAGGTTTGTGTCGCAAGATGGACGCTGAAGATTCTGAAGCGGCCCCTCTTCCTGTCTTCCATGAAAGCCTACATTCACTAAGGAGGTTATGCCAGATCCCTGGGATCACAGAGAGAAGTGAGTAGTTTGCGGGGAGCTAGAGGGAGGAAAGATACCTCCAAGACTGGCACAAAGGCAGTGCTAGCAGGTCCTGGGAAGGAAGAGACCCCATTCCCAATAGTGCAAGACCAGACCTGAGGGGAACAGCTGTGTGGTCTCCCCAGGAATGGGTGGACCCTGGGCAATGGGGCCCCATCCTAGGTCCTGCGCTCTCTGCAAGGCCTGAGAATGACAGAGCCACCCACCTTCAAGGAGGACATGGGCTTGGAGAGAGAGGAGATCTGAAATAAGCATGATGGATTGAAAACCAGAGGCCCTTCCTCCATTTTCCAGCTACAGGGAGGCTTACAATCTGCAAGAAGGAAGAGGAAGCCTTAAAAATCACTGAGATTGAATTTCCCATCATTCTGGGCAGACCAGGGCTTAGAGTCAGATTTTATTTGATTTAAAGAAAATTATGAAATGGGCAATTTTGTCAGACCTGTGCTGGTGGTGTGAGTCTTCTACCCGTATAAACGGTTTACAGAAGATTTCACAGAAGAGGGAGGAGCTTGGGTGCTTAAATAAAGAGTCAAGGCTAGAGAGGCCAGAAGGAAGGAAGGAGGATCTGAGCAGACACAAGAGAGGCAACTGGTGAGGACAGAGGAAAGCATGAGGTCTGTGCAGAGGCCAAGAGCAGCCTCGGCTGGAATAGGGGATCAGGCCTGTGGGGATATATGGTGTGAGGGGGTTGTGTTTCCAGGACCAGGGAGTATGGGCTTGCCTCTAGGCCGGCTGCACAGTAAGGCTGTTTTGCCAGCACATTGTGTCAATACATTGGCAAGAGTCACTTTGAGCCAAGAACACTGGCTATCACTCTGTCCCCCACCAAGCAGTCATGTGTCTCCCTGCCTCCTGGCTCTGCAGCGAGTTTGTCCCTGCAATACCTCTTCCCTTTGTACCAACCCCAGCACCTCCTCAGCATCCCTCACC
Organism: Rhinolophus sinicus; assembly: GCF_057876585.1. Classification (NCBI taxonomy): domain Eukaryota; kingdom Metazoa; phylum Chordata; class Mammalia; order Chiroptera; family Rhinolophidae; genus Rhinolophus; species Rhinolophus sinicus. The sequence goes on along the minus strand of NC_142502.1, from coordinate 148,517,579 downwards.
CCAATAGATATGCCAACAAGATCCTCACTGTCATTCAAGGATTAATCCAAACACCCGCACCCATTAAAAGTTCACCCTGACCCCCTTCCTCAGTGGTCACACAACTCTCAGCTGCACTGTGATGTGGTATCTTCTCCTGTTGCCCTGTTCTGTGCGCTTTTAAAGGCAGGAGGCATGTCTTTTTGACATTGCGATCCTCTTGGTGTCTGCACCTCTGGAGAGGCTAGTACTCCGTGGGTGAACATTGCAGCCCTGTGGTAGGGCAGGGCTGGCCTGCACACAGGGAAATGTCAAGATGTTTTATGAACATCGCAACACTCTCCATCCTCACCCCTACCCACCTCTGCCCCTTGTGCACCCAACCCCTGCACCGTGGTCATTGCTCTGGCTTATTGCTGGAGATGCCACTCAAGGGCAAATACATTAGCCTGGTGGAGACAACACGTCATCCATTGTCTCTAGTGTCACAACAGACAGCACAACACAAGGGAATGAGACAGAGGAAGGAGAGGTCTTAACACAGAAGGAGCAAACACCAACCTACCTGTAGGACATAGAGCTCCGAGCAAGGAGGGCAGGTGTGGGCCATCACCACACTGACAACCTCAGAGAATGGGAGGGAGCACCACAGCTCAGAGTTTCAGAACAGAAAGGGCAACACTGCCCAAAGATGGGCAGCTGTGGAAAATCTCCACCCCAGACACAGGATTTGAGAAGCATTAGGGCATGGCCTAGGGTAGTGCAAGGAAAACAGGGCTTTCAGGTGACTGTCAACAAGAAATCAGCCCTTCTCACTACAACAGGGGCATACGCGAGAAGCAGTCCACTTTGACACAAAAACAGCATGGAACTTTGATTCAGGGGAATTGGGTTTTCATTTTGATTCAGCTACTAATTAGCTGTGTGACCCTGGGTAAGTCACTCTACCTCTCTGGGCCTCCATTTCCTCATTTATAAAATGAGTGGGTTGAGCTCAAAGGAGATGATTACTATGGCCCTTTTGAGCTCTAACATTCTAGGACATTATTTATTCCCCATCACAGCTGTCATGTGACAGCCTTCTGAGTATTTCCTTCCTCCATCCAGTTCAACATCTAGATAGAGAAGGAAAGCACATGCATTATAATCCAGAAGCATTTTGGAGAATGGTGTAAGCAAAGCATCCAAGACATTTGTCAAGAAAATCTGAATATCAACCATCAAGCCTCAGGCCGAGGGGAGCTGGGAATATTTCAGGGCACATTAACCACTGTTGTGGTAAGTAATTATGCACATTGACTTTGAATCTGTTTCAACAGTCACATCTCAGAGTGTCATTCCTGCACTGTT